>NC_134410.1:118314159-118459670 GCF_038048845.1 Mixophyes fleayi | reverse complement strand
TTCTCTCTCTCTCTGCGCACCCCCTCCTTCAGCGTTCTCTCTCTCTGCCCCCCCTCCTTCAGCGTCTCTCTCTCTGCCCCCCTCCTTCAGCGTCTCTCTCTCTGCCCCCCTCCTTCAGCGTCTCTCTCTCTGCCCCCCTCCTTCAGCGTCTCTCTCTCTGCCCCCCTCCTTCAGCGTCTCTCTCTCTGCCCCCCTCCTTCAGCGTCTCTCTCTCTCTGCCCCCCTCCTTCAGCGTCTCTCTCTCTCTCCCCCCCTCCTTCAGCGTCTCTCTCTCTGCCCCCCTCCTTCAGCGTCTCTCTCTGCCCCCCTCCTTCAGCGTCTCTCTCTGCCCCCCTCCTTCAGCGTCTCTCTCTCTGCCCCCCTCCTTCAGCGTCTCTCTCTGCCCCCCTCCTTCAGCGTCTCTCTCTGCCCCCCTCCTTCAGCGTCTCTCTCTGCCCCCTCCTTCAGCGTCTCTCTCTGCCCCCCTCCTTCAGCGTCTCTCTCTGCCCCCCTCCTTCAGCGTCTCTCTCTGCCCCCCTCCTTCAGCGTCTCTCTCTGCCCCCCTCCTTCAGCGTCTCTCTCTGCTGCCCCCTCCTTCAGCGTCTCTCTCTGCCCCCCTCCTTCAGCGTCTCTCTCTGCCCCCCTCCTTCAGCGTCTCTCTCTCTGCCCCCTCCTTCAGCGTCTCTCTCTCTGCCCCCCTCCTTCAGCGTCTCTCTCTCTGCCCCCCTCCTTCAGCGTCTCTCTCTGCCCCCCTCCTTCAGCGTCTCTCTCTGCCCCCCTCCTTCAGCGTCTCTCTCTGCCCCCCTCCTTCAGCGTCTCTCTCTGCCCCCCTCCTTCAGCGTCTCTCTCTCTGCCCCCTCCTTCAGCGTCTCTCCCTCTGCCCCCTCCTTCAGCGTCTCTCTCTCTCTGCCCCCCCTCCTTCAGCGTCTCTCTCTGCTGCCCCCCTCCTTCAGCGTCTCTCTCTCCTCTGCCCCCCCTCCTTCAGCGTCTCTCTCTGCCCCCCCCTTCAGCGTCTCTCTCTGCCCCCCTCCTTCAGCGTCTCTCTGCCCCCCTCCTTCAGCGTCTCTCTCTGCCCCCTCCTTCAGCGTCTCTCTCTTGCCCCCCTCCTTCAGCGTCTCTCTCCTGCCCCCCTCCTTCAGCGTCTCTCTCTGCCCCCCTCCTTCAGCGTCTCTCTCTGCCCCCCTCCTTCAGCGTCTCTTCTCTGCCCCCTCCTTCAGCGTCTCTCTCTGCCCCCCCTCCTTCAGCGTCTCTCTCTGCCCCCTCCTTCAGCGTCTCTCTCTGCCCCCCTCCTTCAGCGTCTCTCTCTCTGCCCCCCTCCTTCAGCGTCTCTCTCTCTGCCCCCCTCCTTCAGCGTCTCTCTCTTCTGCCCCCCTCCTTCAGCGTCTCTCTCTGCCCCCCTCCTTCAGCGTCTCTCTCTGCCCCCCTCCTTCAGCGTCTCTCTCTGCCCCCCCTCCTTCAGCGTCTCTCTCTGCCCCCCTCCTTCAGCGTCTCTCTCTGCCCCCTCCTTCAGCGTCTCTCTCTGCCCCCCTCCTTCAGCGTCTCTCTCTGCCCCCCTCCTTCAGCGTCTCTCTCTCTGCCCCCCTCCTTCAGCGTCTCTCTCTCTGCCCCCCTCCTTCAGCGTCTCTCTCTCTGCCCCCCTCCTTCAGCGTCTCTCTCTCTGCCCCCCCTCCTTCAGCGTCTCTCTCTCTCTGCCCCCCTCCTTCAGCGTCTCTCTCTCTGCCCCCTCCTTCAGCGTCTCTCTCTCTGCCCCCCTCCTTCAGCGTCTCTCTCTCTGCCCCCCTCCTTCAGCGTCTCTCTCTCTGCCCCCCTCCTTCAGCGTCTCTCTCTCTGCCCCCCTCCTTCAGCGTCTCTCTCTCTGCCCCCCCTCCTTCAGCGTCTCTCTCTCTGCCCCCCTCCTTCAGCGTCTCTCTCTCTGCCCCCCTCCTTCAGCGTCTCTCTCTCTGCCCCCTCCTTCAGCGTCTCTCTCTCTGCCCCCTCCTTCAGCGTCTCTCTCTCTGCCCCCCTCCTTCAGCGTCTCTCTCTCTGCCCCCTCCTTCAGCGTCTCTCTCTCTGCCCCCCTCCTTCAGCGTCTCTCTCTCTGCCCCCCTCCTTCAGCGTCTCTCTCTCTGCCCCCTCCTTCAGCGTCTCTCTCTGCCCCCCTCCTTCAGCGTCTCTCTCTGCCCCCCTCTTCAGCGTCTCTCTCTGCCCCCCTCCTTCAGCGTCTCTCTCTGCCCCCCTCCTTCAGCGTCTCTCTCTGCCCCCCTCCTTCAGCGTCTCTCTCTGCCCCCTCCTTCAGCGTCTCTCTCTGCCCCCCTCCTTCAGCGTCTCTCTCTCTCTCTGCCCCCCTCCTTCAGCGTCTCTCTCTCTCTCTGCCCCCCTCCTTCAGCGTCTCTCTCTGCCCCCCTCCTTCAGCGTTCTCTCTCTGCCCCCTCCTTCAGCGTCTCTCTCTGCCCCCCTCCTTCAGCGTCTCTCTCTTGCCCCCCTCCTTCAGCGTCTCTCTCTCTGCCCCCCTCCTCAGCGTTCTCTCTCTCTGCCCCCCTCCTTCAGCGTCTCTCTCTCTCTGCCCCCCCTCCTTCAGCGTCTCTCTCTCTCTGCCCCCCTCCTTCAGCGTCTCTCTCTCTGCCCCCCCTCCTTCAGCGTCTCTCTCTCTGCCCCCCTCCTCAGCGTCTCTCTCTCTGCCCCCCTCCTTCAGCGTCTCTCTCTCTGCCCCCTCCTTCAGCGTCTCTCTCTGCCCCCTCCTTCAGCGTCTCTCTCTCTGCCCCCTCCTTCAGCGTCTCTCTCTCTGCCCCCCTCCTTCAGCGTCTCTCTCTCTGCCCCCCTCCTTCAGCGTCTCTCTCTGCCCCCCTCCTTCAGCGTCTCTCTCTGCCCCCCTCCTTCAGCGTCTCTCTCTGCCCCCCTCCTTCAGCGTCTCTCTCTGCCCCCTCCTTCAGCGTCTCTCTGCCCCCCTCCTTCAGCGTCTCTACTCTGCCCCCCTCCTCCAGCGTCTCTCTCTCTCTGCCCCCCCTCCTTCAGCGTCCTCTCTCTCTCTGCCCCCTCCTTCAGCGTCTCTCTCTGCCCCCTCCTTCAGCGTCTCTCTCTCTGCCCCCCTCCTTCAGCGTCTCTCTCTCTGCCCCCCTCCTTCAGCGTCTCTCTCTCTCTCTGCCCCCTCCTTCAGCGTCTCTCTCTCTCTCTGCCCCCCTCCTTCAGCGTCTCTCTCTCTCTCTGCCCCCTCCTTCAGCGTCTCTCTCTCTCTCTCTGCCCCTCCTTCAGCGTCTCTCTCTCTCTCTGCCCCCTCCTTCAGCGTCTCTCTCTCTCTGCCCCCCTCCTTCAGCGTCTCTCTCTCTCTCTTGCCCCTCCTTCAGCGTCTCTCTCTCTCTCTGCCCCCCTCCTTCAGCGTCTCTCTCTCTCTCTCTGCCCCCCTCCTTCAGCGTGTCTCTCTCTCTCTCTGCCCCCCCTCCTTCAGCGTCTCTCTCTCTCTGCCCCCTCTCTCTCTGCCCCCCTCTCTCTCTCTGCCCCCCTCCTTCAGCGTCTCTCTCTCTGCCCCCCTCCTTCGTCTCTCTCTCTGCCCCCTCCTTCAGCGTCTCTCTCTCTCTCTGTCCCCCTCCTTCAGCGTCTCTCTGCCCCCCTCCTTCAGCGTCTCTCTCTCTGCCCCCCCTCCTTCAGCGTCTCTCTCTCTGCCCCCCTCCTTCAGCGTCTCTCTCTCTCTCTGCCCCCCTCCTTCAGCGTCTCTCTCTCTCTCTGCCCCCCTCCTTCAGCGTCTCTCTCTCTCTGCCCCCCTCCTTCAGCGTCTCTCTCTCTCTCTGCCCCCTCCTTCAGCGTCTCTCTCTCTCTCTGCCCCCCTCCTTCAGCGTCTCTCTCTCTCTGCCCCCCTCCTTCAGCGTCTCTCTCTCTCTCTGCCCCCCTCCTTCAGCGTCTCTCTCTCTCTGCCCCCCTCCTTCAGCGTCTCTCTCTCTCTCTGCCCCCCTCCTTCAGCGTCTCTCTCTCTGCCCCCCTCCTTCAGCGTCTCTCTCTCTCTGCCCCCCTCCTTCAGCGTCTCTCTCTCTCTGCCCCCCTCCTTCAGCGTCTCTCTCTCTCTGCCCCCCTCCTTCAGCGTCTCTCTCTCTCTGCCCCCCTCCTTCAGCGTCTCTCTCTCTCTGCCCCCCTCCTTCAGCGTCTCTCTCTCTCTCTGCCCCCTCCTTCAGCGTCTCTCTCTCTCTCTCTGCCCCCCTCCTTCAGCGTCTCTCTCTCTGCCCCCCTCCTTCAGCGTCTCTCTCTCTGCCCCCCTCCTTCAGCGTCTCTCTCTCTGCCCCCCTCCTTCAGCGTCTCTCTCTCTCTCTCTGCCCCCCTCCTTCAGCGTCTCTCTCTCTCTGCCCCCTCCTTCAGCGTCTCTCTCTCTCTGCCCCCCCTCCTTCAGCGTCTCTCTCTCTGCCCCCCTCCTTCAGCGTCTCTCTCTCTCTGCCCCCCTCCTTCAGCGTCTCTCTCTCTCTGCCCCCCTCCTTCAGCGTCTCTCTCTCTCTCTGCCCCCCTCCTTCAGCCCCCCTCCTTCAGCGTCTCTCTCTCTCTGCCCCCCTCCTTCAGCGTCTCTCTCTCTCTGCCCCCTCCTTCAGCGTCTCTCTCTCTCTGCCCCCCTCCTTCAGCGTCTCTCTCTCTCTGCCCCCCTCCTTCAGCGTCTCTCTCTCTGTCCCCCTCCTTCAGCGTCTCTCTCTCTGTCCCCTCCTTCAGCGTCTCTCTCTCTGCCCCCCTCCTTCAGCGTCTCTCTCTCTGCCCCCCTCCTTCAGCGTCTCTCTCTGCCCCCCTCCTTCAGCGTCTCTCTCTGCCCCCCTCCTTCAGCGTCTCTCTCTGCCCCCCTCCTTCAGCGTCTCTCTCTCTCTCTGCCCCCCTCCTTCAGCGTCTCTCTCTCTCTGCCCCCCTCCTTCAGCGTCTCTCTCTGCCCCCCTCCTTCAGCGTCTCTCTCTCTCTCTGCCCCCCTCCTTCAGCGTCTCTCTCTGCCCCCCTCCTTCAGCGTCTCTCTCTCTCCCCCCTCCTTCAGCGTCTCTCTGCCCCCCTCCTTCAGCGTCTCTCTCTCTCTGCCCCCCCTCCTTCAGCGTCTCTCTCTCTGCCCCCCCTCCTTCAGCGTCTCTCTCTCTCTCTCTCTGCCCCCCTCCTTCAGCATCTCTCTCTCTGCCCCCCCTCCTTCAGCGTGTCTCTCTCTGTCCCCCTCCTTCAGCAGCTCTCTCTGTCCCCCTTCAGCGTGTCTCTCTGTCCCCCTCCTTCAGCGTGTCTCTCTGTGTGCCCCCTTCACTCTCCTTTACTTACCTTCTTTCCCGACGTCCTCTCTGCTGCTGCTCCTCACTGAGGCTGACGGACGTGATGACGTCACGCCCGGCAGTCAGTGAGGAGGAGGATCCGGCGCTGGATGATTGGTAAGTTGTGTTTTTTTTTGTTTGTTTTTTCTCTTTTTCTTGCTAGGATCGCGGCACCCCTGTGACAGCGCCGCGGCACCCCGGGGAGCCGCGGCGCACACTTTGGGAACCGCTGGCATATACCAATAATTACAACAATGTCAATGACATGAAAGCAGTGTTATATTACATACATAAAACCAAGTCTTGCATCACATCATGACAGCAAATCAAATGTAAAATTAAAATCTCAAAACTACATTTAAGGGAAGATTCAATAAGCCACGATGTGCTGTGCATTTTTACAGTTTATACGGTAAAAAGTAAACACTCACTTTCACTTTCGCTCGCGTCTCTATGGGGTGCGAGCAAAACTGAGCAGATATTTCACTAAAAGAAATTGCCGCGGCCATTCAGAGACACTTCGCAGCGATTCTGTTTACAATTGAATCTGCCCCTTTGGGTGTATAACTCTGAAGCAATCTTTGGGGCGGACTCAGTTAGCCTTGGTGTCCAGGAGGACCCTTGCACGATACATATTCGCAGGAGGCACCACAGAGGCGCGAACAAAAATGAGCGATGTTTCCTGTACCGTAATTTGCGTATTTCTGCTCATGAACACATCACGCTAGGTCCCTATGGAACCTCGTGGCTAACTGAATCCACCTCTTTGATTCTAGCTTATTTCATTTGGCTTTAGTTGACCAAAGCTGAATCAATTTTAAGAAGGTTTCTTACAAAATCATCTGAGTTTGTTACATTGAATCCATTTCTCACTACAGAGCACTTCGGCGCCCTTTGTTTGCTGCGATCTCAAACTAAAACTCAGTTACTACAGGTTAGTTCTCACCCATTACACTCGAACATCCAGATAAATAAAGCAAACTAATGCTCTAGAATATCCTCTATAGTTATGTGCCAATAACAGGCTGAGCGCATAAGGACAAGACCACTACTGAACAAGTCCTGCATAGTTTACCTACACCAGCATGCAACAACGTGAGCACATGTGTGTGTTTAACACACCGTTACCAAAAGTCCAGTGGCACAGCGAGCCATCGATAGAGAGCCATCAATACCTCTCCATAGAGCTCCATAATAATAGTTCCATAATACATGCTACATGAAGGGCTGGTGAGTGGTCCTTTAAATGAAATGGGTAACAAAATGGACTAATTGCTATGTTCTGCTGTAAACCTTTTATGAAAGCCAACTAAAATACATTAAACTCAACTCATTAAGTCAACAGCTTTAATACTAGAGATGGGTGATATAATCAACAGTTATCAGGGTCAGGCTTACAAGGACGGGGGATTTGTACTTACGGGAACCGCTGGAGACACCAAATCCAGAACCAGGCGAACTGAATGGATTCTTGTTGGCAGCCTCTTGGCTGGGTTTGCCCCCAAGACCGCTGAAGAAACCTCCACTGCCGCTTGCACCAAAAAGACCCCCGCCGGAGGCAGCTGGCTGCTGGACACAACAAACAGATAAGAGATATGGTTTGTGGGGTGTGTGTATGACGGAATAAAAACAGTACTCCCATCTCTGAGATGCACTTTGTTCAAAAACACTGCATTATATTGCTCACTGGTCCCTAGTGAGCGGATAGGCTGTATTCTCAGGATATTATTTCACACCTGGCTTCAGCCTGGGCTACCCTATGAACATTCTTAATGATCCGATTGGCTACAAGCTGGTTCTAACTCCACCCACTTTAAGGTCGACTACACAGACATTGTCAGGAAAGAAAACCTAAGAGTGGATTGGTTTAGGCCAGGGATAAGCAACCTGCGGCTCTCCAGGTGTTGTATTCTTTGCCAGTAGATAACCAGCAGATGGGTGGCAAGGCACGCTGGGATTTGTAGTTTCACAACACCTGGAGAGCCGCAGGTTGCCTACCCCTGCTTTAGGCTATAATAGCTGGGTCACCATTTATTTTAAAGTTCTTAGTTTTAGTTATTTTAATTAGTGTCAACACATTTTGTATGACTTTTATGTGAAACAAGGCTTAAGCTAGTATGAGGCAGCCCTAGGTGAGCAACGTTTTACTTCATTGTACAACCATTTATTTGCGTGTATAGTTACAGATTGCGCAACACAGTGACGAGGAACGTTGATCATAGAGTCACATAAAACCAATAACTGCATGCATTAAAGGGCACACCTTACTCTATTTAGATTATGTATAGACTTTCAATGTATGCCTCAAAATACATAAAAAGATGCGATGGTGGAATAAAACATCAGACTGCAATACATCAGTGCCACCTAGTGGCCATATTATAATAAAGAAATGAAAGCATGTCCAGCTGTCAATGTGTATATATGGCAGATTGACAACGATTAATAGCAGGATATGCAGGCTCACACCATGCTGGCAACAATGAAGTTGTAAAGGAGATGGTAATCTAATCCTACTACACTTGAAGGGATTATGGAATGCCGTCCCTGACTGGACAATGGCTAAGGCACTCAAGTGACACATTGACACACACCTCTCCCATTGACAACATAGTGAATGCTGTGGATGGGCTGCAGTCTTGCAGAACTGAAAAGGCCCATCAGTAACACAGAGCAATGTGGAATAAAATGAAAAGTGGGGATCTCAGGGGCGGCATGTTCCCCCAAAGCAGACATTGCCATTAAGCTCAGGATCAACCAGGTCAGTTCACACAGAGGAGAAAACTGAAGTCATCTATACCTGTCCAAAGACACTGGTGCTGGTATTCGGTGCTTGGCCAAATATAGATCCAGAAGAACTGAGCCGAATCCTGTCAAACAGAAACCATTGTTAACTTTTTTCCTTTAAAAAACAAAACACTTTGCATTTAACTTTTGTAAGACGGAGTAAAAGATAGATAAATACTAACCTGGGGCCTGTCCAAAGCTGAACCCAGACGCAGAGGTCGTAGCTGTAGAGGAGGTTGCATTGCCAAAGGCAGGGGCACTCTGTCCAAAAGCGGAGCTCTGTCCGAATACTGGGGCGCTGCTCTGCGCGAAGGGTCCCCCTCCTGCAGTGGATGTGTTGCTGTTTGACGGTTGTGCAAAGGAGAATGAACTTGCACTGCTGGCTTTTGCAGAGCAGCTTCCAAAAAGGCTGCCGCCGCCACTGCCTGCCGCAGCTGTAGGGTTGGCGTTTGGCCAAATATTGGCGGTGACCCAAAGCTTGACTGCGCAAAGGAGAAGTTGCTAGCAGAGCCGGCAGGTGCTTTCCAGAAAGAAGGGGGTTTGACCGAAAGCTGGCTGTCCAAAACTTCCACTTCCTTCTGCCACCCCCAAATGAACCAAAACCAGGGGCAGCGTTTCCAGATGTGCTGGTTGAACTGCTGTTCTGCTGACCAAACAAAGAGGGACCCTGCGCTAGCTGTCTCGTCTGGCCAAAGACAGGGGCGGCTGTCGTTGCTGAGGATGTAACAGATGGCTGGACAAAGCAGAACCTGCTGCAGATGTGTCCTGTGTGCTGGCTGGCCCTGTAGTGGGGGCTGCAGTGACCAACACTGGAGTCTGAGAAGATAGGCCTACAGAAGAGGTGCTTGCAGGAGGAAGCGGAGGGCTGACCACTACAGGTGAGGATGTGCTGGGTGCATTTTGCCCTGAGCCCACTGCAGCCGAAAATGTAGAAACGAGAGCCATCATTGACTTAGTTTCTGATGTAGGTTGTGATGTTCCAATTGTAGGAACAGCAGCTGGAGCCGGGGGTTCAGTGCTTCCTGCCGTTTGAGGGGTTGGGTTAGAAGCTGTGTCTCTATTCCCTTCACTTGTAACACCTAGCAGGGGTGTGCAGTTGTGAAGGAGCTGCTGGTTCAGCGACTGATTTAAACAGGTACTACTGACTGCTTGACATCCAGCCCATGAGAGTTGGGATCTGCTGTGGTTGAAGCCCCGGCCATCGAAGCTGCAGACGCTTGTACTGAAGTTACAGGAGACATGAAACCTCCAAATGCTAGAGCGGCAGAGGCCGGAACAGTAGAAGAGGAATCTGCTGCAGGAGATGTGCTGGTTGGTGCCATAAAAGAGATATTTGGCTTCACACCACCAGGGTTGAACAGTCCAGCAAAGGATCCTGTGCTTGGTGCCTGCAGGTTACCGAACACCATGGTTGAAGAGCTGCTTGTGATTGAAGATGATTCTGCAGGCTTGAGGGCTGAATCCACCGGCAAACCCAGGCATAGGGCCAATGCTTTGAATTTTAACTGGCTGCGTTGAAGGCATCACTTTTGGGAACTCTGTCTTGGGTGCATTCTCGACTTGACCAACCCTAAGTCCTGAGAAGCTGCCCAGAGTCTCCCCCACCAGAAAAGCCCTGTACGGCACTGTCACCAGGTTCCGCTGCAGAGGACACGAAAGAGGGAGTTGCTAACGCAGGTGGTGTCTGGCCAGGAGTTGGTTTATGACTTACTGTGGAGTCTGCAGGGCTGTTAGACGTCGAGGAGGGTGATTTAAGGGATACAAAAGTTCCAGGCTGGTTACTATCTCTTGCTGCAACAGCAAAAATATAGGCAAGTTAACAACCCATGCCAGGAAATATTTCTCTGTCAATAAACGCAAACAGATGTATTCAGAGTTCCAACATTACAAAAGGAAATTTAATCTTAAAATAAAAATAATTATTTTTTAAAAAAATTTAGTTCTCAAGGGAAGGTGTACATTCCTCCTTATTACGGAGGTGGATGTCTTTATATAATGTGGGTGAATACATTGCAGGGAGTTGCATCATTAATGTAACCCAAGTTGATGCACTATCATTTCACACCCTTATTCAGTAATCCAAGTTAAATACGGAAGTCCCTACATTAACAGCTACACAATGTCTACTATTAAGAGTAAAGTAGGGAAGGAGGATTCAACTCTTTGAGGGGTAGGTTACCTGAAGCTGCACTGCTGAGGTTTGGTGAAGGGACGACATAACCCATGCTGAAAACACCACTGCAAACAAGTAATACACAGTATCAGACATTTAGGCCAGAGAGTAACCACGTACCTAATTAGGGCATTCCCCAAACTAGATAAATAAAAAACAAAAAAACTTAAATTTCAGCATTTAAGGGATATCCAAGATCTTAATAACTCCCCAGTTCACTAGATGAGTCCATTGGTGAGGTCTCAGCTGTTTGCTTGAATCAGCAGGATCCCAGTACTTACAAAGGCTGACCACCAGAGGTCCTCAGTAATTTATTAGCGCCAGAGGTGGGTGGAGTCTGATGCAAAGGACAGATGATTGAGGATTACAGGAGCGTCATGGTCATTCAATCATGAGACTGCTATTATTTACAGCGTTGTGTCAGACTCTCTGGTGCTCAGAGAGGATTAAAGTGGTAAACTACCTGGGATCCTGCTAAACTGAGCAACTCTTGGAGACCCATCAGAAGTGCGCCCAATGAGAAAAAAATAATCTTAGTTCTGTTTTGTAAAGCAGTTTTCCAGCTTAAGGTCTTTGCTATAAACTTTTAAACTGCTTCCTGTCTTTTACTGCAACCTCCTGCATTTATGGGAATCCACCCATATATCCACACCTCAATCCATCCTAAATTCTGCTGCAAGACTCCACATCTGCTGCCAGCACTTTGCAAATCCCTACACTAGCTCCCTGTGTCCTCCAGAATAAAATTCAAATTACTCCCCCTTACCTACAAAGCCCTCAACACCACCCCTGCATACATCTCAAATCTCATATCAAAATACTCTCCTCCCGCCCTCTTAGATCTACCTCTAACCTGCGCCTTGTCTCATCTCTGGTAACCACCTCTCACTCCCCCCTACAAGACTTCTGAAAGTCACTTATGGAATTCCAACAAGGCCCAATCAGGCTTTCCCACAGCCTTCAAATCTTTAGAAGCTCTCTGAAAACCCATCTCTTTTTTTTAGAGCTTGCCTTATCCCTAATACTATTGACACTAATGCACCCTCAATGCTGTCCTAATCTCCACTCTGAGCCAAACTCGCTCGTTTCAGCTGTGCCCTCTTCCACTTAGAATGTAAGCTCTCTAATGAGCAGGGCTCTCCTTTGTTTTCATGTCTGTATTTATTTTGTCTGCCTTGTATGTCCCTTGTTATATGCACGTCCCTGTTTTCCCTACTGTGCGGAGCACTGTGGCGCCTTACAAACCCACTATAATAATACTAGGTGTACTCCACTGTTTACACCCAAGCGGATTCTAAATGATTGTTAACAGACATGCACGTCCAGTTATTTCTTACCTGGGTGTTGAAATAGAGAAAGGTTTGTTACCAGGGACACCAGAGCTGGTAGAGGACACAACCTGGGTTTCTGATTTCAAGCCAGCTTGCGCTAAAAACACACCAGAAGAGGGAAAATTATTTGGAGTGCTCAACACGTGCAGGACAATTCTCAGGACTCAACTACTTCAGAATAGAAATGAAACAATATGTTGAAACAATAATGCAATGCGCAAAAAAATGTACATGTTCAGGACAGATATTTCAAATTGCTGGTGCTTTTGTTATGAAGGCCTCATTTTTGGGATATAGAAGACTTGGCAGAGGTCCCAAATCTGGAGCTTTGAAACAGCCACTGGTTTTTTACTTAGGGCAGTGCAGATCCAACAAACAGATTGGAATTATATAGACTGCACCTTCTGTCGTTTTCATCCCTTCCCCAATGAGTGACAACAAACAGGACATTACAACTAGGACTTTTTTCGGGCTGCACCCACTTTATGAATTCCCTCCCTCGCACCACAAGACTTTCCTCTAGTCTTCAAACTTTCAAGCGTTCTTCGAAAACCCACCTCTTCAGACAAGCTTATAATATTCCTCTACCACGCTCTTAATCTCCCTAGTTTACCCTATTACCACCCTCTACACGGCTAACACAAGACAACAACCCTCTGACCAACACAGTTGTGTAACTGAGCATACAGCCCACTACATACTTTGTAACCTTTGCATTCTAGCTGGACAAATATTCAATATGATGTAGCACTTACCCTTGTGTATCAAACCATTGTCCCATAGATTGTAAGTTTGTGAGCATGGGCCCTCTTACCTCTACGTATGTATGTATTACCCAGGATTGTTCTATTGCTGTGTGTTCCCAATTATATAATTAAATTAATTAAATTAAATGTTGATGATGATGAGAGAGGGAACGGCTGTATTAATACATCACAGCAATAAAAACAAGCTAGAAGTTAAGTGCACCTCATTCAACAGCCGGCAGGTGCCGATATTGTGGTCTATGGTGATTTTTTTTTATAGTTATTTTCATACAAACAAATAGCAAGAAACGGATGCAGACAAGAAAGGAGATGTAAAAACTTCGATCAAAACGATGCAAATTTGCTTTACAAAAACTGTAACAGGATATGGTCTCCTATCTGCTGACCTGGTATCTTGCTGGACGCCGGTCCTGGTTGTGTAGCGATATTGCTATAAGCTGCGGAAGCGGAGGACGTCTTCAATCCACCAGCTGGGTATGGAGGGAGCTGGGTAGAAAAGTAATGAGTTTAATGATCACAACAATGACATGGGTGTGACATACATCTGACCTGGTCATTAGACAAACTGGACTCAGTATCTCCACGTAAAGAAAAAAAAAAAAAAAGAAAAGAAAAGGTAAATAAAAACACTGTCTTCAAAACCGCTATTCTTAACTCACTGTGAGTGGTGACTCATAAGTCACAAAGTCAACTCAAAAATGTTAAGAAACTGTTTCAAAACATCAAGTGTGTGTAGTTTACTTGTGTGTTTGATACATAAATTAAACTATTTTTAATTTACCATTTCACCACTCTTTTCACCTGCTATCACGAAAGGTGTAAAATCTGCACTGTCTGCTTATAAAGCAGCTCCATTGTTGGCTGGTGAAACGTCGTTGCAGGAAAAACACTCTAGAAAGTGTTAACCCAAGTCACGTCTATTTTATCCTATTTTTGCATTTGGTTCTTATGGCACAATAAAAAGATTACAGCACTTGATCTCGCTCTCTCTTTTAGTGCTCCGCCTTTGCCATGAAAATATTGCTTCCTCGCAGCCGATTGATTAGTTCTGAACAGATTGTCAGAGAGCGCTCTCCCCTCCCTCGGCCCCTAGTATCTTATCATAGGAGAAAGACAACAAGAGGAGCAGAGTGTACAAATCGAAAAAAATGACGCTTAAGTTTGTGTGCGACGAGGTTGTAGGCTCAAATTGGATGCTGAAGATACATCTTGGTGAGCTTCAAATTTAAGTGTAAACTTTAGGTTGCTAAACATTGAAGCAGAGCTAGACTTGGTCTGCTGTTTAGTTCCTTAAGACCATCATCAGTTTTTAATTTCAAACTTTTTATACCGTACTAAAATTAGCAGAGAAGCCCCCTGTAGAACGTATAAAAAAAATTAAATAAAGGCCGGTGGAAGTTGTGAAGAAATACCAGAGATGGCACTTCTATGCTTTTAAGTGCCAATGCCTTCTGTGGTGGGATTTAACCCAATGTTCCTGTGTGCTTCTATGTGAGAGAGTGCACTAATTCATCATCATTCGCTAGGCTGAAAATGAACTCCGCCCACAAAACGATGGTAGCCACAATGTTTAATTGACGAGTACGCTGATGATCTTCCAACGTATCCAGCGGACACTTGCATAAAAATACAGAGCGGCACCGCCATAGTACCCTACGCAGTGGTGGAAGTAGGCATGTATACGGTGGTATGCCATACCGCCACTTCTCCTAGTGCCTTCACTGTCAGACTATTAGTTTCCATTCACTTATATTCTCATTACATTTTCATACCGATACTTATAAATTTCCATTTCGACCAGTGACCATACAAAACATAGTAACATTAAGTTAAAACATAGTACTGATGACTCATAAGTGAATGGAGACTAGTAAGCTACAGATTTCATAGAAGATAATGCATGCAAGGAAACTAAAATGCATATGGAGATATTCAAAAGACATTTTAAACACATTGTATATATATTTAAGGTAGTCACATAAACAGAAGTCAGAGAACTCAGTACCTGCTTAGCTGGGGCTGAACCCACTGTTGCCAATACCTGGTGAATGACTTGGGCAGCAGAATGCGGCACGGACGGCCTGGGGGAAAAGCAAGAAAGGAGACGGGTGAGGATTTTCCTCTCACAATAGACCTTCAATGTCATCCAACCAATCAGGATATATCCAAGATCACCACGGACGGGAACATATAACAAGCATAGCTATCTACAGTGTACAAGACACATCAAGACTTATCAAAGCCTTCAAAAAATGGGAGAGTGGAGGTGTTGCCCATAGCATCCAGATTCTCGCTAACATTCTAGAATATACTAAATAAATGACAGTTAGAACCTGATAGGTTGCTATGGGCAACACTTCCACTTTTGCCTTTTAGAAGGATTGATAAATCTGCCTCTTAGTTTCCTTAGAGCACGGATATGATGGACCCGGTAGCAGCGTAACTCAGTGCTCTTGACAAAATAATAAGCCCCAATGTGTCACAGGAGCTGGAATTCAAAACTCTCCTTCCAGCTGAAAACCCCACCTTACATGCACATAGAAAGCACACAAGTGGTAAAATAAAACAAGTGTTTGAAGCAGTAGGCTATGCAGGACACAGCAATACCAATTTTACCAGGTATGATCTATATACCATACACACCAAAAAAACCTGCTATTTCCACCATCACTGGTCCTAACTATTTGGACAATGTTACAGATCCTATTTGTCTTTTATGTCACCAACTCCACACATATAAGATATAAAAAACAGAAGAAGAGGTGCACCCTCTATGTTGCGGTACCTACAAAGTTAGCATTTGTTAGTAGCCAATAATTGCTGTCTCTTAGGCTGTGTAAGTCCAGTCTCGGAATATATCCGGTGGCCGGAAGAAGCACAAGAATATCCGAATGGGGTTGGGGTTGCCTTTATCAAGCAACCGTACTCCTATCTCCCAAATATAGGAGCAAAGCGATGTTCTCCTTGCTCCTATTGAAGTGGGCCTTTTTCCAAAAAACAGTGCTGCATTAAAAGCCCCTTCTCAGGGATCATATTTACTTGCATGAATGGGCAATTCACGGATGAGAAGCACCGACAATACTGCTGCGAATTTGAAACAAGCAAGAAGCAGGAGGAGGAGTGAGGAGATCATGACTGGACAGTCACAGGCACCAGAGGTCCTGTCTAACCAAGGGGAACACCAGGCTACAGATATTAAACCTTTAGCAGTATAGTATAACTTACTGAAAACCATTCAAAGCTATAAATTTGTTTGGGTGAAGTCATTCTTTAATTATAGCAAAGAACAAAAAAAAAAAATAAAAAAAAAATGTCCGTTTATAACCTTACCCAATCACTGTAGGAAAGTTTGGTCCAGGCCCATTGCCCTTCAGCTCTTTAACATTGACTACCTTTGGTACAGATTGCAGGGTGGATTCAGTGAGAGAAGCTGCAGATAGACAAAGCGAGAGGTAAGTACAAGGAACAGAGTCCGTCTCGAGAGCCAACACTGATGCAAGTGAGAGGAAGTCACCTGACACTTGGGCGGCCATCTGTCGTCTCAGAGCGGCGGCGGCAGCGGCAGCCTGTGGCGCAGTACTAGGGGGAGCCCCGTGTTTGACGGTCTTGGTGGCTAACATTGTGCTGTCAGCTCCCTGTGGGATCACTCTTATTGACTGAGCAGGGACTGCGGCTAGAAAATAATAAAATCAAATAAGTCTCACAAAACAGAAATTCATTGAAAGTAGTTCCACGTTATCTTATATATACAGCACCCAACTCATAAGACTATGTGCAATTTATTGTTACTAATATTTTTGCTGCCTCACTAATATACTTAAGATTTCTACAAACGTGTTTTGAAAAATATCTGCTAAAATTGGAGACAAAACCATGTACTCACTGATCAGAGCGTTAGAAGAGTATTCTCAAAGTGTTCCTGCAGCATAGTGTACTATGTACTTAGTGAGCGCTCCCATAGAAGCCTATAATGTTGTAAAATGTGAAAAGCCTTTGCCAATTTGTCAGGAATTGACATCAAAGTGTGTTTACCAGGCTGTAACAAAAGTATATATTATACACAGACATTTTATATAAATATGCCCACTTCTGTCATAAGTGCAACATAAATGAATAAGTCTCTATCCATAAATGAATAGGTACATTTATAACAAAACGCTATATTTACCATACTGCTGTTAAGTACATGGATGCAAGCAATTGTCCTTTCTAATTCTTGGTGCTCCCTGAAAGACTGTTTTGGTGGTCATAAAGGAAAATATTTTGCTGATGAGGTCATAAAAGCCTTGCAAAACTATTTGTAAATATTTCTACAGGCTCTTTTATGTAATGTAAATTGCATTTGAGTTTTTAGTGTGTGATGAGTTTTTCTATTTTGGACATGTTTTTAGAGACTCACGGGTGCTTGTGAATGGACCACATGGCTGAGCTTTTCCAAATGACGGGGTGGCAAAGCCTGGCTGCACAGATATGGTACGTGTTACGGGGACATGACGTGTTCGGGCAGGAAGCGGCTCCGGTGATGGCGTTTCCTGTCTAATTGCCTCTAGTTGTGGCCGACTGTCTTCATTATCTGCTGCTTCCGACAGAGTCGATGTGGAGCTTACATCATCCATATCTTCAAAGTAACTTGGGGCGAGGAATGACGACCGGGAGAGGCTGGCTAAAAAGATACGAGCAAAGCAAGATCGATCAGCAGACTGTGCCAAACTTTTCCCAGACGTCAAAGCAGTTTTCTTCCTTGGTGACAAAGTTATTACTCCCAATCAGGGGCGGATCTAGAAAGATTTTCTACCCCGGGCGATTTAGGGAGGGGGCGATTTAGGTCACGCCCCCTTTCTGACTTTTAAGGCTGCCGGCGGCTGCACAGTATGTGCAGGTCCGCTCGGCAGTAACAATGGGCTGCCTGGCTGCTCTGATTGTGTTTTAAACACAATCAGAGCAGCCGGGCAGCACAGCCCCTGCAAGGGGGGGCGATTGCCCCAATGGCCCCCCCCCCCCTCCCTGGATCCACCACTGCTCTCAATATACATTATAAGCACGCTGACCCACAACCAGCAATTTACACATTTAATGCAGAGGAATCGCCTTTACCTGGAGCTAGCGATCTGATTGGAGGAGTCTTCCGCTTTGATAGGAAATTTCTCAGCTGACCCTGTTTTACAGGTGATAACTTGGCTGTAAAACAACAGAATTAAATTTAGAGGACCGAAATAACAGGTGTTCATACCACACTACATTAACACATTCTGACCATTCTGAAAGAAACTATAGTCAGCCTGCACAATACAGCGCGTTTCATAAGAAGCAGCCTTGTTACCATCTATTTTGTTAATTTCAACTGTACTTTGGAAAGTACAAAAAACCCCAAAACAAGGCAGTCAAGTTTGGAACTCACGTGGTGGTTTTGGCATGGGCTTGGGCTTTTTATCCATAGTAATCTTGGTCAACGCATTTCGCAGACCTTCTAACTCCACTTCAAAACTGTTAAGGAAGAATTGTGTAAGCATGTTAAATGTTAGTCATAGGCCCTACTAATCAACGGGGAAAATACTCCCAAAAAGGAATCAAGATAGTATGACCTACTCAAGTCTGTATAGAACACTTCTAGCATGTTATTCTCTAGAGACGACAATGTACTGGCTAGAGACAAATATAGAAATTGTGCCTATACGCTCTACTCTAAAATAACTGGATAGATATCACTGTTAAGAACACGAACTTCCCCACTTGGGAGTAAATCCTAGAGATGATGCTACTGCTGCATACTTGTTAAGGTCTTAAAATCAATGTGGCGGTCCATGCTCACCTCCGATTGGTGAATTCCTCGCTTGGCACGTTCCACTTGGAGATCTGGTTGTAAAGCCGTAGCTGCTGCAAGCTTTCCACCAGCTGGTGAAGACGCTGCTTCTGCTGATTGATAATTTCCTGGTTGTTAGCTAGCGTGTTAAATAGAGTCTCCCGTTCCGGAACAACAAGGCCCCTGAAGATGACAAAAAGAACAGATTTAAACAAATAAAAAAAGCCAATATCTCAATAAAATCTGTAACAATGTAACACGAATACACTGAAACCCTGTATACCACACAAAGTTTCTACAATAATACCAGAAATAATGAAGGAAAAATAAGTGTTCCTTTAAAGTCTTTGGCACTTGGGCATAGCAGCAGCACCCACCTAATACCCCCCAAACCCTGAGGTGACAGCTATTAGGGCAAAAATACACACTTTTGCTTTCTCCTGTTCTGCAGGTGTCGGTCCCACTCTAGATTCAGGACATCGTTCACATCTTGAACGGCAAACTTCACATATTGATGGAGTCTGCGAATCTCCTGCAGAAAAGGGACAAGAGGTGGATGTATCAGAGGGACAGAGCATGACAATGGGAGCAACTTGCCGGTTCGGTCACGTAACCAGTTCTCCAAAACAAGCCAGCCCAACTAATCGCCAGGGTTACCTGCATCTGTGCCTCACTCTTGGGATCCAAGGGTTTTTTGTACAGAAGTTGGCGGTATTTAGGATCCTTTTTGCGCTCGTTCTGTTCTTTAGCGTCCTCCACACTGGCAAATCCCTCCAACAGGGTCGTTTTCAAGCAGCCGGTATCTCCATGCAGAGACTAAACAAAATAATACGGGAAACAATAAACCTCACAGACCTTCTGAAAGATCAGTGGTTGCCTGTCAATGTATTAGGATCAAGCCATCGGACAGGCTATATCAGTGTTGGCTAACCTGTGACACTACAGATTTTGTGAAACTACAAGTCCCAGCATGCTTTGCCGATATATAGCAGCTTATTGCTGGAAGGGTATGCTGGGACTTGTAGTTTCACAGGTTAGCCAACACTGGGCTATATGCTAATCGCACCTGGTGAGCTAGTCACTCAGTCAGAACGTGCCACCAGGCAAATTTCACCCATAAAAGTAATTTATAATCTATTTCAAGTAAAGGTCCCTTAAATACCAGATGCTGAAAAAAAAGATAAATTTATTGGAGCTGCGATAGAGAGAAAGGAAACATAATATATTACAG
Source organism: Mixophyes fleayi (assembly GCF_038048845.1). Lineage (NCBI taxonomy): Eukaryota > Metazoa > Chordata > Amphibia > Anura > Limnodynastidae > Mixophyes > Mixophyes fleayi. Next base: position 118,440,380 of record NC_134410.1, on the reverse strand, counting down.
GAAAATAAACTGCTCAATAAGTTTTAAAGTACATTCCTATTCCACCTCACCTTGAGTGATGGATCAATGGTGATATTATAAAGAGAAATGCACCAAAAATTGTAGTGCAACGCCCCCATCTCCCAAGCTAGAAGAGCCATAGAGGTCTGGGCCCTGAGCCATTTGTATGTTACTCATCAATCAATTCCTGAGCAGACAAGAGATGTTTAGAACTGAAGAACTCTGAAACCTCTTGTGTCAAGAGCACTGATGCCCATTAATTGATTCCGTGCTAGACACGAGAAAGCACCGGCCTCATAATGCTTTGATTTCAAACTTCTAATCCCTCCTCCAACTAGAAACCTCATTCATTCATTGTCTCGGTCACTCAGCACAGAACTATTACGTGGCCCACTTACCTCTGTAGTCTCCTTGATTTCCAGCAGAAACGAGTGGAGGTCATCAGACTCCGTCCTCAGATATCTCATCTGCTCATCGCTACCCACTGTGAAGCAGGCCTTTCCTGTCCGAGCTTTCAGCTCATCCATCTCCTTTTGAAAATGAGAAATCTACCCCAAAAAGATTCAAGATGTTGCAGTTAGAGCGAGTCATTCCACTAGCTCAGAGACAGGTACACTGGATGAGCATTACGTAAGATAAAGGTTAGCAACAACTACAGTTACTATTTCTGCCCATTTTTATTAGCTCTTCTCAACAGTTTAGACATATATGGTAAGATACTAACCACAATACACTTTCAGGCAGAAACATCAATATACCTTGGAAAAAAGTGGGATATATATTATTAAATCTTTTCCTCCATCATGCCATTGGCAAGGGCGCTTTAAATCTCAAAGTGTTGAGAGGATAGCTCCACCCCTACTATTCCACATTTATGGAACCATACTCAGATTTTTGTTTTGTTTTTTAAGTGCCCTCTTGGAGCAGGGCATTCTTTTAGGGCTGTTGCCCTAGATGTTTAATTTTTTTCTTTTCTTTACTTGTAATTAGGGCTCAAGGACTCCTCCCAGAGAGTGGATAGCCTGCGGATTTCCTCCACAATGGTCCATGACCTGAGGCGAGTGGCATGTGGGCTTCCTTCACCTTCAACATGCTTCAACCATTTTCTTCTCCTTGTCAGCAGCTGTCAGCAGCAGCACAGATACGCTGTGGGGGCGGTCCTTGTGACAGCCGCAGCTCTGATGGGGAGACCGGCACAGCGGATCTCCGCAGTTTGGTGCCCCTTGGCAACGAGCAGTTCTTCCAGTGAAGAGAATGCCTAGGCAAGTACAGCTGTGGCTGCGCTCGGTCAGAAGCGGCAGGAGGTGTCAGATGGCACACCATTCAGACTTCCTGTTGCATGCCGACGGTGAGTAGGAAGGGGAGGGCTTTCTCCTCTTCCTCCGACTACCTCAGAGCGTAGAGGACTTAGTCTGGTTGGTTCAGCAAACTATACGGCTTCAGAATCCTTAAGTTTCAGACTCTACTGGTTTATCCCTTTTTAAAAGGCGAAAGAAACAGGCGGTCAGTTTCCCACCGTCTCCTCAACTCTACGAGTTGGTTCTGGAGGTTTGGCAGAAGCCTGGCAGTAAGTTTCATATGCCAGGAAAATTGAAATCACTTTCCCATTTCACAGTCTACTCCAAAAACAAGGGGTAGAGTTCTTTCAAGGCTCATTGTTCGCCTAGCCAGAATCACCGCTATCCTTGTGCAAAGTGTCTGCTTCGCTCAACAGTCCGCAATGAACATTATCAGTTCCCTGCTCTGCTCTTTGGCCTCGCTACCACCCCCTTGGGTTTTCACAAAGGTTATGGCCATCATGTCCGGTCTCCTGCGTTCTCAGGACATCACTATTGTTCCTTACTTAGACCACCTGTTGTAAACTTTGTCACATTCTGTCCTGCTAAACACATTCACCTGGCTATGCAATAACTGGAAGCACACAGCTGGATCTTCAACCTGCTCAAGTCATCCTCGATTCCTGCGCAAAAAATGCGCTTTCTTGGCCTCAACTGCGGCATGGTTCATCAGCAGGTGTTTCTTCCAGAGGACAAGGTTCTCTCAGTTCTATCCTGACCTAGCCCCTTAAGTAATTGGAGCATGTCCCCATTGTCCAGGTTGTGAATAGCTAGACACCTTGGAGTCAAATCAGCAGTTGGCCAGGCGGTGTATTGGAATGAGAAGGTCCAGTCCTTTAACAGCCCCTTGACAGCTGCCAAAACCCTTATATCTAAGGCCACCCCATAGGCTACTCCCAGGAGCGTGGGAAATCTGTTTAATAGTGAGAGACCCAGCCCTTAAGTAGTTGGTTCCAAGTGGATTGGAAAGAACAGAGCGCAGAGGCTGCTGTATTAGAAAACCCAAGCGTTGAGATTTTTGGTTACTGTAAGAGCGTCCTCGGTGCATCACCATGTCAGTGTAATAGCTTGGTGGGTCTGCTGCAGCAGGGGGACTTTGTATCACATTCCTACTAGACCGATAGAGGGGAAGAAAATTGGGCCAAGTAACCGGGACTCAAGGATCCAGGAGAAAAGGTGACTGCAGTCCTTAGGGCTATAGAGGGGTAAAGGGACAGGGTGTGTGTTAATCCTGTATGGCATTTGTGTAAAGTGTATTTTTATTCTGCCATGATCCTCGTGAACACTGTCGCTGCCACGGCAACAGAGACCGCAGTCTACCTGGGCAAAGGATGGAGAGTCACGGGACAGGTCAGGGGGCTGATTGGACGAGCCAGCAGTCTGATCCGACAACTAATTGGCTAAAATGCCTTCCCATTATTTACTGTACAGCTTGCCACACCTTCACTGCTTGATGCAAACAGGTGTGAAGCCTAAAAAAAATAAATGTTGATTGGATGGTATGAAGCAAAGAACAGTACCAAATGGGCAAGATAGTCTTCAGTATAAAGTGAATCCCGCCCTGTTTATATGCTTTACATAATCACATGCTGGCTGACTTTTCCCACGTTTAACATAGATTTGCAGAATGCGTAGAAATATGCACAAGGATGATTTTGAAGAGTGTCTGTGCTTTGCCAAGACGCTTGTACAGGTGTTCATGCCAATCACTGCTTCTGTATAAGAGGATTTATGTACTTACATTAAATCCGTTTCTCTGATTCCGTCTGGGGGACACTGCTTACCATGGGGTTGTGGAGGGAGCTGGTGGAGTTGGCACCTAACTAGTTAAGTTTTAGTACTGCCGACAGACCCCTCCCCTCTACAATCCCCCTGCCCTCTCTTGTTCAGTTTATTAAAAAGCCCTAGGAGAAAGGGCAGTCAAACAAGAGCACACAGAAGAACAGCAGAAGGGAGGGATCACAGTGTCCCCCAGACGGAATCAGAGAAATGGATTTAACGTAAGTACATAAATCCTCTTTCATCCGGTTTGGGGGACACTGCTTACCATGGGGACGTTCTAAAGCAGCCCCTAAAGGGTGGGACTACTCTGAAAATCCCGCTCGCAAAGCATTACGAGCAAAATTTGCATCCGCAGATGCAAATATATTAAATTGGTAAAACTTTGTAAATGTGTGGACAGAGGACCAGGTGGCTGTCCTGCAAAGCTGGTCCGCAGAAGCCCCATTTCTCGCTGCCCACGACGCCCCTACCGATCTGGTGGAATGGGCCGTAAGTCTCTCCGGCACAGGACGGTTAGCCTTTATGTAAGCTTGCCTAATGGTTGCCGTAATCCATCTTGCGATGGACTGTTTTGAGGCTGGCCAGCCGCTCTTATTAGCGTCATAAAGAACAAACAAGGAATCCGTACGTCTAATTTGAGAAGTTCTTTTTGAGCCCTAACCACATCTAACTTTTCCATGGATTGATGTCGGTTTAATGTCACCGTGTACACTGGATTTGTGCACCAAATCATGAGTGCGATACTACAGATTTGCCAATATTTAGCACTCTTGTTGTTGGTGACCTGCATGGACTGTAGAGCTTGGAGGTCAGCAAGAACAGAGTACTGAAGATTGTCCATCCCTTCCATGGACTGGGAGGTAGATGAAAAAACCGGAACTACAATTTCCTGGTTAAGGTGGAAAGCTGAAACTACCTTTGGAACGAAGGAAGGAAGGGTTCTTAACACCGCTCTGTCCTCGTGGAAAACCAAATATGGTTCCCGACAAGACAAGGCTCCTAATTCCGAAACTCTTCGAGCAGATGCGATAGCCAAAAGAAAAAGGACCTTCCAGGTCAACCACTTTAATTCTGCCACACGCAAGGGCTCAAAGGGGGGCCCTTTAAGCATTTCCAGTACCAGGTTGAGATCCCATGGTGCTGTAGGCGGAACATAGGGAGGCTGAATATTCAATACTCCCTGGAGAAAAGTTCTGATATCTGGCAAATCGGCTAATTTCATATGAAAAAATACTGAAAGTGCCGATATCTGGACCTTTAGGGAACCTAACCTGAGACCTGCCTCCAGGCCATCCTGAAGGAAAGCGAACAAGCGAGTGAGGCGAAAGGAGGACGAGTGGCAAGTCCTACCTTCGCACAATCTAATGTAAGCTCTCCAAATCCGGTGATAGATGTGAGCTGAAACTGGCTTCCTAGCTCGCATCATGGTATTCACCACGCTGGGGGAAAAACCTCTAGCCCTCCAGAAGCTAGCTTCAACAGCCATGCCGTTAAACTGAGCCGAGGTAAATTCAGGTGACGGAAGGGACCCTGCAGAAGAAGGTCTTCTCGAGATGGGAGACGGACCCCGGGTCCTTCTGCCATGGAGATTATGTCTGCGTACCAGACTCGGCGCGGCCATGAGGGAGCTACTAAAATTACTGGCAGACCTCCCTGCCTTACCTGTCTGAGAACGCGAGGAAGCATGGGGATTGGAGGAAACAGGTATCCCATCCTGAACTCCCATGGTATAGTCATGACGTCCACTGCCACCGCTAAGGGGTCTCTTGTCCTTGCGCAAAACCTGAGGACCTTCCTGTTGTGTCTGGAGGCCATGAGATCTATGTCCGGAAGACCCCACCTCTGTACTAGGGACTGAAAGACTTCCGGATGAAGCGACCATTCCCCCGGCATCATCTGGTTGCGACTTAGATAGTCGGCTTGCCAATTGAGTATTCCTGGAATGAATACTGCCGATATTGCTGGAACATGAAGCTCTGCCCAAGACAAAATCTGGGCTGCAATTTTCATTGCCGCTGCACTCTTGGTTCCTCCCTGTCTGTTGACATATGCCACAGCCGTGGCATTGTCGGACTGAACCCTGACTGGGTGGCCCTGGAGGAGGGATTGTCCTCCTCTGAGGGCCAAAAGACTAGCCTTCAGTTCCAATACATTTATGGATAGGGTCGATTCCTGAACCGACCAAAGGCCCTGAAGGCGGAGGTGTAGGATTACCGCCCCCCAACCTTTCAGGCTGGCGCCTGTCGTGGCTATGACCCATGACCACGGAGAGAAGGATCTGCCCACTGTCATGTGATCCTGAATCAGCCACCACTGGAGTGATTCTCTCGACCTCGGGGATAGAGAGATTTTCTGGAGGTCCAGGCGTAAGTGGGATCCTGACCACTTCTTCAACAGATCCCACTGAAAACAACGAGAGTGAGCTCGACCAAAGGGAATGGTCTCGAAGGAGGCCACCATCTTTCCCAGCAGCCGCATGCACAAGTGGATTGAGGGGCTGGGAGAAGACAAGACCTGGGATGTTATGCTCTGAATAGAAGCGGCCTTTTCGACAGGCAGAAACACCTTCTGCTGGCTGGTGTCCATGATGAGGCCTAGGAAAACCATGCGTTGACACGGAACCATCTGAGATTTCTTCAAGTTGATCAGCCATCCGTGGCCCTTGAGAACCGCTAAGGCAAGGGACAAGTGATAACGCAAACAATTCTCTGAGGAGGATTTGAAGAGCAGGTCGTCCAGATAAGGCACGACTTGAATTCCCAGAAGGTGAAGACGTGCTGCCATCACCGACATGATTTTCGTGAAAACCCTCGGCGCTGTGGAGAGGCCGAAGGGGAGGGGCCCGAAACTGATAATGGGAGGGTCCCACAGTGAATCTGAGGAGGGACTGATGGTCCCTCTAAATGGGAACGTGGAGGTATGCATCTTTTATGTCTATGGAAGCCATAAATTGATCTTTCTCCAAACCGTTTATTACCGACCTCAGAGATTCCATCCGAAATCTGTCGACTTTTAAGTGTACATTGAGGCCCTTTAGGTTTAAGATGGGTCGGAAGGAGCCGTCCGGCTTCTTGACAAGGAACAGGTTTGAATAAAACCCTTGTCCCTTTTGGTAGTCTGGGACCCTGCAGATAACTTTTTGAGAAAGAAGAGAGGCGACACAATCCTGTATTGCCTGTCTTCTTGTTGGATCTCGGGGTAGAGGGGTTACGAAGAAACGATGAGGCATGGGGCCCAGCAGGTCTATCCTGTACCCCCTTGATATAATGCCCCGAATCCAAGAGTCTTGGGAGGACGCTGTCCACTGTTTTAGAAACAAAGACAGACGACCTCCCACTGGCGTCCCCTCCAGGGGAATCGAGTGGTCGTCAGGACGCAGGCTTCTCCTGGGTCTTGGAGGCCTGGCGCCTGGCCGTAAAGGAGGATCTCCCTCTAGAAGAGGAGCCTCGAGCATTAGGCTGTTTACCGCTAAATGACTGTCCTCTGGACAAGGAGGACCCCCGAAAGGACTGACGAAAGGAGCTGACCCGGGGGTTCCGGCTCCTACCAGGGAAAACCGTCAAGGAAGTACTTTTGCCCCTTTTTGCCTGGGAGATCATAGTATCTAATTCCGGACCGAACAAGCCTGCTGCTGAAAAAGGAATAGTTTTGACGGACTTCTTTGATTCCGCATCACCTTCCCAGGATTTCAGCCATAGCGTCCTTCTAGCTGAAATAGAAGCCGCCTGAATAGAGGATGAGAGGGCCGCTGAATTTTGGGCCGCCTCATAAATGTACCCCGATGCCTCCTTCAAGTGCAAAGCCAGGTGGAGTAAATCAGAGTCCTGTAAGGCCTCTGCTAGCTGGTCTGCCCATACTTCCATGGCTCTAGCAACCCAAGCTGAAGCAAAAGTGGGTCTAAAAGAAGAACCCGCAGCCGCAAAGATAGACTTCAGCTGGGATTCAACCTTTCGGTCATTGGCATCCGGAAGGGACGCAGAACCAGGAGCTGGAAGTAAGGTGTGTTTTACCAATCGGGCTATGGGAACATCCCTTTGGGAATACTCTCCCAACGTACAACATCTTCCTCCTGTAAGGGATACAGGGAGAACCTTCTGGGAACGGAGAACCTTTTTTCAGGTTGTTTCCATGCTCCTTCTGCAATGTCATTAAGTTCTACAGAAGGGGGAAAACGGTTAGCCTTCCTTTTGGCCTTCTAAAAAAGACTTCTGTCTCTAGGGGAAGGATCCTCCGGTTCTGGGAGGTCCAACGCCTGTCTAACCGCCAAGACCAAATCATTAATAAATTGCCTTTTTGAATTATCCTCCTGTTCCGAAGATTGAACTTGGTCAGAATCGGAATAATCTGCCCCCTCATCCTTAGAAGATTCCTCAGAATCTGAAAGGACCCTAATAGGATTATCAGATCTAGGTCTCTTTCTTTTAGTAGACGGGATGTTTGGTGACTCAAGCAACAAGTTAAGCTTATTCAAGCCCTTAAGGAAAGCTGTAGACCATGTCGTTTCTGTAGGGATAGGGGTTTGGCCTGAAAGAGAAGAGGAAGGTCCTGGTAAAGACGTTCCAATGGACCCTGTGGTAACAGGGAGGCCCAGCTGAGTGCTATTATTATTATTACTAGCCACCGAAGTAGCCATATTAGATAGCAATTGGTTAGATTGTAAAACCATCTGAGCTAGCGAGGAAACCGACTGTGTCAGGGAGGCCACCCAGGCCGGCTCCTCCGTCAGAGGAGCTGAGGACTGCTGGTTTTTGTTAATCTAGCAGGGGAGAGGGAGAGGGAGAGGGAGAGGGAGAGGGAGAGGGAGAGGGAGAGGGAGAGGGAGAGGGAGAGGGAGAGGGAGAGGGAGAGGGAGAGGGAGAGGGAGAGGGAGAGGGAGAGGGAGAGGGAGAGGGAGAGGGAGAGAGAGAGAGAGAGAGAGAGAGAGATGTATGCAGAGAAAAACAGAGTTAAATAACAAGTAATCAACTAATCTATATAATAAAAGTTGAACTTGTAATGGTTAAACACAATATTCATGTAGGCAAGTAGGAGACTATAATATAAACCTTACTAGCCTACTTATTTTACACAGAAAAAAAAAAAGATATATGTGTTTAATAAGCTGATACTTAGCCCAGGGGCCACAAAGGGGAGAAGTCCACAGCAGTTGTCCTGTGCCTGCTCCCTCAGCTCTGCTCTCTCTTCCCGGGCTTCTTCTTGGCGCCAGAAGACTGGGATAAACCCAGCACGTAAAACACATCACATTTACAATACACCAGACCCAAATTTATACAAACACTTATCTCTTCCAATTTGTGTGTGGAGGACGATAGATCCAGACACATTACTGTTTCACTTTCAAATCAGTAAATATAAAATTGTGTCCTCTGTACATTTCTTTGGTGCACGTACCTCGTCCTTTATTCCAATTAGAATAGGATTGCTATCTTTCGCAGCTTTCACCCGATTGTCAAATGAGGTGTTTTCTAGAGGCTGCAAGGAACAGAAGACTAAATTAGACGGGCACTAGTAGCCAGTATGAGACATTATCAGACATGAGCAACTAATTTCCTTTATAAAAATGTATTATTTTAAGTGAGATTCTTATTATCATGGCAATAAATAATAAAATGTAAATATTATAGTAATAATCGAATGTTCATATCAACAGAACCAAGAATATTAAAAAGATATAAAAGGATTTATTTACAAAAATAAAATAACGCGCCTATAACATGCTATATCTTGCTCAATCCTGAATGAAATCTTAAAAAAGTCTCCCTATGAACAGATAGTTTATCAGAGTACAGAGAAAGGAGTGGTTTAAATTAATGACAACTCAATCATTCTTAAATCTGTATCTCATTCGTCCAGGGTATCATCTAGACTGGTCCTTTGGGAATGGTTTACTACTCGGCATTCTGCACTAAGGACATACAAACTGAGAACATACTAAACAAAATAAACATTTGTGTATTAGTCTCTCTTACAACGTTATATAGTATCGGAAATCAACAGATCTGAATGAGGTCACCTTGTAAGGGTAGATAGACCTTTACAATTTTAAGAAAATGTGCACCAAGAATCTAATGGTTTTTTTCCTATTAAACAATGATAAGTCTGGAATCACCAACTCTTCTGTATCCTAAATGTTAACCCACTGTTATCTGACATGACAGAAAAAGATGAGGAAACAGACAGTGAAGCTACATGACATAAGACCACACAGAAAGCCCCCCCCCCCCACGCCGAAAATCCCAATCTATGGGGGAAGATTCAATTCCCTGCGTTGTTCTTTAGAACAATACGGAATGCTCACAATTACCATTACTACAATATTTGCTCGCTTGGTAATAATGTGCGCCCTGTGTTGTTCTAAAGAACGCAGAGAATTGCCCCTAGATATTCCCTGCATTAAGGGTACTGAGGAGAGAAGCAGCAGTCTCCATTGTGAGGAAAGACCCGCTAAGGAGGAGATTGAAATTTGAAGGGTTAAGCTCCTTCCCCTGGGCCCAGAGCACTAATTAACAACCAAGAGAATGGACTCCTGTAGTGCCAGAAGTGCCCAGTGAGGGAGTCTTTACATACAGTGCCTCACCTGACCAACTTCTTGGCACAGCAGGCTCTGTACTGTTCCTCAGGTGCAGACCTAAGTTTGAAACTCCTCTCTTTTGTGCTTCTTATGCCTGCTATTAGCAGCAGTATGGGGTCTGTTATAACTGTGGCAGTAGTGACCGGTTCCCCATGTGAAAGCAGTCCTACAGAGAGCAGAGGGCGGCTGTAGGAGGTGCAGGACGGCACTTCCTCAACAACCTCCCAGGAACAGTTTAAACTGTGTAATAGCTGCTGCAGCGGCAGAATGTAAAAATAAATTAATAAATATACCTTAATGAGACACCAGCACAGAGAGACCCACAATTACCTGAGATGGTGTCTGCCTTGCTGCCGGGGGATCAATTTTTGCTTGGGGTGCAACTGGTGTAACTTGTGCAACTGCATGAACAATAAAAATGTATCAATACAGACAGGTCAATGCATGTACATGGAGAGAGGTTAAAAAACAAAAAAACACATTTGTGAGCAGCTGGATCTAACAACAAAGAAAGTTAAATACTGTTTTACATAAGCGAGGGAGTCTTTATTCACCAAAACCTCAGCTCCCCTTTGGGGCTAGATTTGGGCGAATACCACGAAGGGGAAGGAAAATGAATGACAAGAAAAGTCATTTAATGCCCCGAAACACTTAAATGTGGAATTATAATGTAATAAGGTCACTATGCCTTAACCCTATTTGATCTTAGTATTCTTATATTTGATTACAGGAGACATTTTAACCCGTATTTTACTATTCTCTGTACTATTTTGTTAATTAACAAAACTATCATTTTAATGATATATTGGGTGATTTAGTACCTTTTGAGAATTCATTTTTAGGTATTGTATGAATATCTAGTCTGGGCACCACTCATGTTTTTTTTGCACCAACGTGTATGTTCTGTACATAATGCGGTTGGTGATTTACCATCTGCAAAGGGCCTGCCGGGAGGCGTTGCGGTCTGAGATGGGGGGTGCGCGGCACTGCCACCGGCAGCTACTGCAATTGTGGACTTGGCTTGAGAGGTGAATGAGAAGTTCTGGGCACTGGAAGCAAAGCCGGGCATAGCCTGTTGTGGCTCCACAGCTCCGAACCTAGAGTACAAAACAGCATTGTCAACATGAGACATGGAAACACAGTAGACAAGCGCAACATGAGCAAGTCAAAATAAAATGACTAAAGCTGAAAATAGCTAACCCTATAGGGAATAGGATGCCAACGTTTTACTTCTATGTTAGAGCACAGGTGGTGTTTATATTCAGAACATTAACAATTGACATAATACTTCAATAACTCTGTTCTACCCATAAGCTGCCTTTGCACAACGCCTAGAAAGCAATATAGGTCATTGTGGTCATTATCCAGATATAGAAACGCCCCAAAAAATTCTATTAGTACAAAACAACGTGATCACTAATAGCTGTACGTACTTATCTTTGAGGTTCACTTTGACAGATGATGTGGGTGCAAAGCTGGAATCTGCTGCTTGGCTGGAACTATTTGTGTTGTCTGGCTTTGAACTAGCAGCCCCAAAAGCAACAGGTGCCTGCATTGAAAAAGAAAACGACTGGGAACTGGGTTGCTTAGCTGAAGTCCCAAATAGAGATGACGAATTGGCAGATGTATTTGTGGCAGAAGCATTGGGAGGTATGCCAAAACCCTGTTGAGTAACTTGAGGTTGGCCAGCGAGACTTGTGGTATGAACGCCAAAACCTGGTGCAGAAGCTTGGGGTTTGCTAGGGGCACTCGTAGCAGGAAGGCCAAAACCTGGTCCAGCAGCTTGCGGTTTGCCAGCAAGACTTGTGGCAGGAACTCCAAAACCTGGTGCAGTAGGTTGAAGTTGGCCAGTGAAACTTGTGGGAGGAACTCCAAAACCTGGTGCAGTAGGTTGAATTTGGCCAGTGAAACTTGTGGGAGGAACTCCATAACCCGGTGCAGTAGCTTGAGGTTTGCTAGCGACACTTGTAGCAGGGAGCCCAAATCCTGGTGCAGTGGCTTGGTGATTACCAGGAAGACTTGTGGCAGGAACGCCAAAGCCTGGCGCAGTAGATTGCAGATTGCCAGCAAGACCTGTGGTAGGAACTCCAAAACCTGGTGCATTAGCTTGAAGTTGGCCAGTGAAACTCGTAGCAGGGAGGCCAAAACCTGGTGCAGAAGCTTGAGGTTTGCTAGGGGCACTTGTAGCAGGAAGGCCAAAACCTGGTGCAGAAGCTTGGGGTTTGCTAGGGGCACTCGTAGCAGGAAGGCCAAAACCTGGTGCAGAAGCTTGGGGTTTGCTAGGGGCACTCGTAGCAGGAAGGCCAAAACCTGGTGCAGTACCTTGAACTTGGCCAGCGAAACTTGCTGCAGGAACGCTGAAAGCCTGTGAAGTAGTTTGAAGTTGGCTAGCGAGACTGGTGGCAGGAACCCCAAAAGCTTGTGGAGCAGCTTGAAGTTGGCCAGAGAAACTTGAGGCAGGAACGTTGAAAGCCGTATTAGCAGCTTGAGGTTTGCCAGGGAGAGTAGCGGCAGGAAGGCTGAAAGCCGGAGAAGCAGTTTGAGGTTTGCCAGCGAGACTAGAAGCAGGAATGCTGAAAGCCGGGGAAGCAGCTTGAGTATTTCCAGCAAGGCTACTGAAAGCTGGAGGAACGCTAGGAGGAGATACTGCATGTCCTTGGGAGAAAACACTGGATGCTGCAAAAAGAACAAAGACAACAAATATGAATAGACTGATGCAATCTTTTGTCTGTTCTGTGGATCACAAACATCCTCAGCACGGAGATTTAATTAAAAGCCGAGAAACACAAATGAACTAAAAAAAACCAAAATGACATCAAAAGGAGTTCAGCACTTTGCAATATATATTTTAATTGCCCTCTCTTTTCTAGCAGAGTACTTTTCCAACCCATTGATTCTCCATCATTTCTTATATCAAGAAGGGTCCTGGCACAACCATACAGCCAGAACGGGCGCTGAATGGAGGAGCGGGCAACAACTGGCTCTCAATTACAGCTACTACTATCTTTCCTGCTATGTAGAGACCCAAGCAGCTCCGCATGTGCATCAGCAGTGCTTCCAGCTCAAGGCAAGAAAATGTTGGGGTCCAAGTGTTAATACATTTTTGCTATTTGGTTCCCCTTGGATAACAATCAATAAACCCACATACCACCAGACTGAACTTGGCGCTCTCCTTCCATGGGGAGCTGCTCCAGGAGTGTGGTGAGAGATTTCACACCAGGGTTTAAGTTGATCGCATGAAAGGGACAAAGGACACCATCTGTGGAAAGCATCAGAAGTATCGGAGAAGGAGGCAAGATCTTCTCCTCACCTGTAGGGAACAAGAAAACACTTAGAGGGAGTCATGAAAACTGTTGAAATTTGGAGGCATTTACAGCAACATGGGTTGAAGGCATCAAAAATCCTTAAAAACTACAGCAAACTAAGCACTAGCCCAGGGTTTCCCAAACCCAGTCCTCAGGGCTCCCCAACAGTGCAGGTTTTCCGGATCACATGTGACATAATGAGGACCACCTGTGGATCTATTACAATGTGTCAGTCAGTAATGAATACACCTGTGCTCCAGCAAGGAGATATGGAAAACCTGCACTGTTGGGGAGCCCTGAGGACTGGGTTTGGGAAACCCTGCACTAGCCTATTGGTTAATTTACTGTGGCTAACCTAGTGCATGGAGGGCATGGGGAAATGTCACACAAAATTAGATACTGTACATAGAGCAGCGATTCTAGCCTTCACCTGCAGTCCCCAGATCATTCTTGATTTTTGCCTTGTTGGTTCTTTTCTCTGCTTTATGTCCTGCAGAGCTTCATACACAACCCCAGCTCTTATTAAAATTGGATTTTTATACTTGCTCTAAATCCTTTTCTCTGAATTAATTGGAGGTATAGGATTCTCTTCCAAGACTCTAGCACTTTAAATTTATTCACAATGATTTCTCTCCTCCCTCCCTTATAATCCCACAGTGCAGGGACTGAGTTTTTTTTTCTTCTAACCAAGCTCCAAGCCCCACAGGACAGCAACAAAGAGAAACTAGAAGAGGGAAAGAACACCATCATCTCTATAAAAAAAAATAAACCTAAAACTTTTCCAACAAGAAAAAACAACAACATTTGGCAATTGTCATCACAACTGTCTAATTTCACATGAGGTTGTCCCTCAGCCACCAAAGGATGGACCGTCATGACCATAGAGACAGACTGATGGCCAACGATGGTGCAACTTGTTCCACTTCAAGAAGAATCTAGAATGCCCTTGAATGAAATCATGCACAGTACACGGTTTGAAATTGGATACAACCAGAAATTTAAACAGTGATAGACAACCTGATGTATACTGCGGTCTCTGACCTTCAAAAGGGCCGCACATGGCCCTGAATCTCAGTAATTAGTTAAAACATTTAAATCACAGAAATAGACAACTATGTATAACAACATATCAGCAGGCATTTTATACAAGTGTTACAAGCAATAACAAACCAATCTGACAATAAAAGTAGGAAAAAGGTGGGAGCTGCCGGTGACGGCTCAGAGCTGCGCCTGTTGTCCCATCAGTGCAATAGAAACTTTACAACGTTTTTTTCTAAATTTATCTTGTGCTCTGGAAGAAACACCTACTGCCGTCAAGTGTGAAACTGCATTCTCAGAAACACAGGGGAGCCTCTGGGACGGGACCAGATTGGATTTCTGGTTATTGATAAAAGTTGAGGATCAACATATCTTACAAAAAAGCTAAAGTCATCACACCCTTAAGTCTTTAGCAGAGACAAAACATTATGAAAACTTGCGCAGCAGTTGCCAGACTAAAAGCAAGAGCCCATAAATGAAAGTTTTGTGGCCGAACCGCAAATCAGACCCATTTCAGTTTGGGATCAAAAATCGGTTTAAATAGAACCCAGACATCGGAATTATTATGCTTGTGGACAGTAAGGTGTGAATGGTGTCTTGCATGTGAAATTTTTTTTACCTACAGGAAAACTGCTTATAAAAAAATAAATAAAAAAAAATTGTGTCTGGAGTTCGATGAAATACCACCTGATCCACAATGGCCTTTAACCAGAAATCTGAAGTGGATCCAAACCACAATCTTATTAAAGAAGCAGACAGGCTCACGCCACTACAGAGGCCTGGTGAGTTAGATTGCCCGTCATGCAGAATTTGTGTCTGTCTACTTATTCAATGGGCTTCTTTGAAGATCAAGCCATTTTTCTCTGGATTGCCTGTTGGGAGAAGCAGTGAATTTTCTCTTGCTGGGGACACTAAAGGAACAAAAACGAGGTCTCCACACTTTAGGTAAACTCTGCATCAGGAAGAAACCGTTACCTCCCTGTTGTCTTTCTAATGATCTTATCCCATTCTGGGCTGATGAAACATCGCCCGAAATAAGCAAGGACTCCAGTCGTCTTAGGGTCTATGTCCCCCTCCCAGGGCTAAAGCAGATGGTATAGCAAGCAGAGACCACTGGAACAGAATATTCTGGCTCCAATTAGACCAGAATCCACACCTGCATCCCCCAAATATCCAAACGTCACTAATTCAGACTTGGGTCTCCCTGACTGCAAACCCTCCAAAAGTTGCTTAGATCATTTTTCAATGGCCTTATTAACCTATGCTAAAGCGGAAATGGGTCGCAGAGAGGTACCAGCTGCTACATAGAATTCATGAAAGTCTAAATGTTCAAAGATGGAATGGTGTTGGCCCTTTTGAAGGTTATAGGGCTACATATGCGGCCTTTGAAAAGTTACCAGGTTGCCCATCACTGACCTAGAGCATATGTTTACATAAAAAATAAAAACAAAACACTTCACATAGCCTATGAACAATCACAAAATAATTTTATGAAAATCCAAGTTGGATGCATGAATATCTTTCATACAGAGGTTTGACACAATATTCCTACATCAGTGTAACTGGAGCCCCACATCACTACATTATGGATCCTGTTACTTACACTATCTATGTCTCAGCCTGTGGCTTCTTGCTGCCTCCATTCCCCTCCTCACATCATGTCACTGCCCCTGTCACATGCAGTCCTGTCCTCACCAACACATCACTCATCTCCTGATATACTCTGTGCTGCTGGGGGACCCTGCACCTTCCACTTTATAACTCTCAGTCTGTGGCTTCCTGCTGCCTCCATTCCTCTCCTCGCATCATGGTACTTACCCACGCAGCCCTGTCCTCACTACCACAATCACACAAATGGACAGCTCACTGCCTCAGGGATGATCAGCACACTACTGCTGAATATTCTCAGATGCAGTGAGCATTCTAAATATCTTAAAACCTGCATTCACAGAAGAGTAAGCAATCATATGCGGTCCTCCGGCTATTTCATGTTGCCCATCTATGTTTTAGACAGTGTGTTGCCATGCTGCTTGCTTAGAAGAGATAAACTTTAAACACATCAAGCCTCAGTCACAAGAGAATCCAATTTCGAAATTATGTAAGCAATTGCTTGGTACAATATCGCTTGAAGGAGACATTTAACTTTGCGGCAGTGCCTAGTAATGATGTCCCATAAAATGATAATGTATAAGCACTTGTTTTAGCCTCTCCTCATTCCTGCGTTGCGTTCTTCCTGTGAAAGATACAAGTACACGTGAGCCGTGTAATGGTACGTACTGATGAATATATCCAGTTGGCTGCTGTAATCGACCACCACTCCCATGGGCAAAGTGTCATCGCTGTTATCGGTCACCGGCAGCTCTGCTCGGCCGGAGTCTTCCAGTAGCCACAGCTCCCATATGTTCTGTGGCAGAGAGGCACAGGTTCATTAACAGGCAAGCCTCAATGGTACAAGTTACACAGGTTATTAACAAGCAGATTAGAGATGAATAAATAGGAAAAGTGTCCCACCAATATGGACACCAGAGAGTCTCCACTTTATATCTCAAAGACTAGATTTGCCATTTTTGCAATACAGCCGTTGGTAGTCATTATATTGATGATAGAAATGGTGACATCGGATATCCCGGACATAACGAGAACAAAGGTGTAATTCCCCACAGAGTGAAATCTGCTTTTGAAGCTGTCACTATTAGTAAACAGTTCCGAATGAAGATCCCGGCAGGCTACAATGACGTCACTTTGAAGGGCCACACTATGATCCGTGCTGTTAAGCTGATAATTTAAGGAGGTGAAGGCTGTACAATGTACTAGGCTTTGTAAAGAACATGCACAGCCAGCGCCTCCTTAAATTACCAGCTTAACAGCATTAATCATAGTGTGGCCCTTCAAAGTGACGTTGAGATTGCTGCCGGGGTCTTCATTCCTCTGAACTGTTTGACATCTGTTTTTGAAGCTGTCACTATTAGCAGTCTGTGGGGAATTACACCTTTTGGTCTCATTATGTCGGGATATCTGATGTCACCATTACCATCATCGGTTTAAGGTACCCAAGCCAATACAGCGGTTATGCGGTTATTTTTTTTTAAGAGTGCAGGAAGAGATTAATGGATCCCGGAGGGCGGGGTAAATAATGTCATTGTACAAAAAGGTGATCCCTGCAAGTAGCCCTACTAACTCCATCAAAGAAGTCCTGTAACAAGACTAAGGACTAGATTTACTAAGCTGCGGGTTTGAAAAAGTGGGGATGTTGCCTAGAGCAACCAATCAGATTCTAGCTGTCATTTTGTAGACGGTACTAAATAAATGAAAGCTAGAATCTGATTGGTTGCTATTGGCAACATCCCCACTTTTTCAAACCCGCAGCTTAGTAAATCTAGCCCTAAGTTTATGCATCCATCCCTTTAATGCAGAAAAATCTCTAAAATACAACATCACATAAACAATTTAGACAGAAAAATTAGACTCTTATTCTTATTGAGCGATAGCAAAATTACCTGGTCGGGTGGCCTGGCAATAACACTGACTTCTATTGATGCTGCCGATGCCCCAAGTAGAATGTTCCTGAGAGAAAGAGAGTAAATGACAGTCTGCAACATTCTAAATGCATCATACTCAACTATCAAGCACTGATGAGGAGGATATGGATACTGGGGGCGGTGGTCCTCAGAAACCTTTATAAAGTGCGAATTACACTGAAACATGCAATATAAGGGATTCTGGTTCCATTAACTTCTTTAAGCTATACCACTGCCTATATGACAGTCAGACAAATCAGAGGGCACGGGGGAGAAAGCTCGGGGGATGAAGCTATCTGGCACTGCTCACCAGTCCTCCACGTGGTTCATGAAGAAATGATGTTGTCTCTCATTGCAGCTGCTGTAACACGTCTCAGTGAAGTTCAGGAAGCGCTCCCCTCGTTTATCCTCCTTTTTCTGCACCATAAAAGAGATTTATTAAAAACCACCAACAGACTCTGCAGCAATCCACAAAATAAATGACCAAATTAAAAAAAAAGGACGGGGGTGACTAGTCTAAATGTAGGGTCAATTATACAAAGACATCAGTTGAGTGAACATGAAATGATCTTGTAAAAATACTTAAACACGGAACTTCATTCATTACAAAAGGATCACGGTGTTGATTGTATTTAGCGAGTAAACCGAAGGGGAACTAAAGAGGGACTTACCGGAAGTAAAACCATCACAAGTTGCGGCGAGGTTTCCAAAGACCCATCGGCAGCTGCGTACACCACAGCGAAGACATACGTGCTGACCCAGAGGACGTCCAGCACTGAAATACAAAGCATTGTATACGTAGAAGGTCTCTAGAGCAATGGTTTATTATGTCAGATATCGGGCCAACATGAAATCTCTAGTCTGATCTGCAAGTACAACATGTGGAAAGAGAACACGGAGGTAGAATACAGCGAGATGTGTTTTACCTTTCACTGGGTTGTCTGAATCATAGAAGGAGGGACAGGGAATAGCTTTCTTCTCTTGTAGGTTCTGAAAAACACAGCACCGGGTTTCAAGAGTAGTCCAGTTCCACTGCCCACAACTGCCCTGCCACTGTAAGATGTGCCAACCAGTCTCTGCAGCCCACCACTGCACTGTGCCAACCAGTCTCAGTAGCCCACCCCCTGCAACCCGTACCAAGCAGTCTCAGCAACACAACTCGGCACTGTCATTGCAATCTGTGCCAACCAGTACCATCTCAGGTTCTGATTGGTGTCACATGGTCACAGTAAATTTTATGATGACTAAGAATGACTTTATTAAAGCCCCATCATATGCTAGAACATTTAATCTTCAAACTCTGAGGAACAAATATACCTAAGGAAATTATTAAAGGTTCTCTGTCCTTCTAACACTTCTGACCCGGGTGGTTTCACAGCTAGGGGTTTGTTTGTTTTTTAAAATGTCTCCACTCTAGTGTCACATCGAAGTAGTTTTAGGTTTTGGTTTTTTTTATGTCTCCACTCTAGTGTCACATCGAAGTAGTTTTGCTGATGTAAGTCCATCATAATCAACTCTGAGCTCCTTCAAATTATTGACACCTGCAATAAAGACCAGATGCTCCCCGACTAATGCTTAATTTGATATAGAAGTGGGTGCACTTGCACATCTGAAAGCAGACCCAGCACGTTTTGTTATACTGTCAGTGTCTTTATAGCCACTCCTCGTCCAGTGTCAAAGTATGAGCATATTGTGGATTGTTCTGTATGGATTGGTCAGGGACAGAGCTCCATTCTTAGTATAAAGTACTTACTGGAAGGTACTGTACAATGGTGCCATTCTGCTTGCCGATAGCTAGTTGTTTCCCTTTGGGGCTCCAGCACACTGTAACAAACAGAACAGTTTAGAATATTACATTACTTTAATTTACCTTCATGTAGTAATTTATAAATTCTGTTATAATATAACCAAAACAAGACCACTCTGTCAGTCATGATTGGGACCCTTAATGACACCTATAGGGGTGTCTTCGCTCATCCCTTCCATTTTACCCCCTCATACCAAAAGTATGTGATGTGGTTCTTTTATCCCCTTTGCTTCCTATTTGGGAAACCCTCACATTGAGATTGCTGCACAGTGTTGTGTATTTTGATGTTGGTAACACAGCACCTGTCAAACAAGAAATGTTGGTATCTCTACTCTTAAAGGAACCAAGAAATGTTCCCCAGTCCCTCCTTTTTTGGGAGAGAGTCAATATTGATGCGATCCTTCAAAACATTTTATTCTTCCTATCTGTTCCCTAACCTCTAATTGTCCTATAAGAAACAATACAATGCTATTAATCATAAAAAACATATTGGCAGCGATATGGCTGCAATCTTCTCTGAAAAGGATATGCCCAGTCTTGTACATCCCCTCTCCCCACACGTTCTGATCTACAATCCCTGAAGTTGATCTCTGCCTCGGGATTGGTCTGTTATCACAGTGAGTTTGTACTGCAGGAAAACAAACTATACCACTATAATCTTGTAACGTATGTAACAATACTGATAAGTTATTCTCTGCTACAATATGTACGTTGTATGTTATACCTTTACTGGCTCAGTTACAAACTCCACTTTTACACCAAATGATGTCCCGTTTACATCATACAACATGATGACTGTCACATGATTCTGCAGTGATCTACTCTCAGTGACTCACCTGAGGTCACACCCAGACTGTTCGGAAGGCCGGCATACAAACTGACAGCATCTGCCACCTGAAAGATGGAGATGCTGCCATCACTTAGACACACGGCCACCATGGAAGGAATCGCGGGGTTCCACTTTAGGTCTATGACAAAGCTGTCTGCTTCCTTCAACAGCCTCTCACAGGCGAAAGCTTCCTTTGGTTGCCTGGACTGTAACAGAGGAAACAATCAATATTAAAGATCAGTCCATACAACTATGTCTATTAAACTTGCCTGTAAAAACATTGCCGTTTTAAAACTGGCCGAATATCGACGACTTGCAGAACGCACAGATTGATACATTTACCCCCTAGACTCTAGAATAACTCTGGACAATGCTTAAACCTCACTAATTCATTACACCTTACTCAAAAAAGCACTTGGGTTGTTTCCATGTTCTTATACTCACGGACAGGCAAGAAATCACAGAGATGAATCTAGACACATACCTCGTTCACTAGTGTTCGGACATCATAGAAGGAGATGACAGAGCCCAGTTCACGGCTGGACATGCATATGGACAGTGTAAGGTTATCAGCGCTCAGAGCCACGTGGTGCACAGGAAAGTTTGTTCGTACTTCAATCCCTGGGGGACCCACCGCTGCAGGGGTAGAGACACAATATTAGTCTCGATCTCTGTAAGTAGAGATCATACTACTGTACTCCCAGATGAATCTCTTCTGCTTTTAAAAACAAGCATAAAATAGTGTCACTCACATAGAACGCTTGGAACTTAGATTTACAGTGAATATTATAAATATACAATGTTATATTTTACGCATACACACACAAGAGACAAAAGGAGTATATTTACTAAACTGCGGGTTTGAAAAAGTGGCTACAGCAACCAATCAGATTCTAGTTATCATTTATTTAGTACATTCTACAAAATGGCATCTAGAATCTGATTGGTTGCTATAGGCAACATCTCTACTTTTTCAAACCAGCAGTTTAGTAAATATACCCCAAAGAAAACAAAGTCATCCGTGAATGCAGAGCACTCATTCTGAGAGCCCCCAGTTTAAACACCACATATACGGTCAGTTTTCTGCATTTGTAGAAAACATAAAGGGATTGGCCTCTGACCAAGCACTGTGGACATTATTTATCTGGAAAAAGGATCAAAACCCACCTGGTCCAAATGTCTAATCTCTGGAAGGAGCACATATAGCCCGTTAGCTGTAGTGTTAGCATTTAACTTCTCCCCTTCAGATAAATACATCTATATGAGCTCCCGGGTATGTAGACAGAGCAGCATCATTAGGTCACACAATGGAGAACTGTTACAAAGTGAGGGGTGAGTAGATCATTGTAAACTGTATTCTATGCCATGGTGAGACAATCAGGAACAGGACTTTATCCGTTTTATAGTGGATAGAGATGCCTGTTACATAAATGGCATATTTAACACCTGGGCATTCCACCTGCACAGAAATAAGAGCCAACTTCTTGTCTTCTGTTAGGATATTTCAGATTACGCAGGAGGTTTGGTATTGTTGAAAGATTTCAGTAACCATCTCAGAAGTAAAAGGGTCTTATTCCAGGAATGCAAAACTCTACGAGAAGATACTGCTGTCTCCAAGCATTGGCCAGGAGATGACTACACTTGTTACCATGATCACAAAAGGCACATTTACTCAATGTCTGTCTATGTACCATTTACAGCAGCCTGACGTTCACTCTAAGGAGAGAGTCATGCTTTATCAAAGTGCCTCCAAGACTGTAAGAGGAATGACACCCAAGATGTTATTCTCTATAAAATACTGTTCAACGTTTCATTGAGGAGAGAACGTCATATGATCAGTTTGCACAGATAGAGTGGATTGATGCACAGAGTCTATTCTATTATACACATTATGCAGCTTAGAAAGGTACATAAAATATGTTTAACATGCCAGACATCAACCAACGGATCTATTGTGAAATTCCAGCATAGCGCATCTCAAAGCTGCGGAAGATAAATGGGAGACACCGGAGTATTTGTCAATAAGATGACCCCTGTCAATGTTAAAATTTCTGCCCCTGAGCGACATCACACAGTCTAGTCAGAAAAAATTCTAGGAAACCGTTTTAATTACAATTATATACATTACATACATTATATATATATATATATATATATATATATATATATATATATATATATATATATATATATATACACACATACACACGCACAGATATATGAACAGCAAGTGTGTATAGCCAATAGTAAATGGCGCCATTCACCAAAACAAACTGCCTTCATGGCGAAACATTTCCTCCTCTAACACCGAGGGGACTAAATTCAGAAACAAGATAGCCATCCCCCTTCCGCCGTGAAAACAGAGGCATTGCTGAGGCAGGCATAATAACGACACACAAAATAAATCGGGAGTCAGGATGTTTGAGAGCCGTAAGGCGACTCTGCATTAATCATACGTTTTTGCCACAGCAGGGCCCAAGCAGTCTATTCCAATGCGGAGGTGGATTGTTCAATCGCTTACTCTGTTCCCTGAACATTTTAGGTATTGTCTCAGCTCTTTAATGTCTTTCAGAAGGGAAGTTTCCACTATGATGAGAAACACCTTAGGGGTGAATTCAATTACCCGCACTGTGCCAGAATGCAATTGAGCGCAGCCTAACGCAGCAGTGACGTCTCATCACAGGGAATTGAATTCGCCCCTTAAAGTCTGTTCTGGTTGGCAGTGATCGGAGGACTTTTCTAATATCTGTCTCTGCTCTTGGGTCTCTGGTGCCAGCGGTTAATTGAGCTGTTTGATTGGGAAGAAGACCTGCAAAGCCGTCTTTGTGTAGCCATCTCAGGTGAATGAGAGAAGGCAATTCCAGTCACCAATACAGATAGCCCAAGTATGTCAGGGAACTGTTTAGAGTTTGAGGAGCTGGTATCTGAATCTCTCTCAATCCATGGGAACAGGAGCGTTACAAGAAATCTTACCTAGCTCCATGTTGGGAACGCAATGCAGGTTGTTAGGGTAATTTACCTCTCCTTTATCAAGTCCCTTCAGATATCAGTGAGATAAGATGCTGGTTAACCAGGAGATCAGTAATCAAGACACAGACATGCCAATGTCACGATGGATACTGAGCTGTGCTCGTTTATTAGTAGGTTACATTTATACATGAAAAAGCGCTTGATCTGGGTATAGGATAAAAGCACATGATTGATATTTTCCTGAGTAAATATCAATCTTCTGACAAAGCTAGTTAGTTCTCTTCGTGTGACTTTTATGGTTTTTTCTCATCAGTTTCCGCTGGCGTCACTGTCCGTTCTCCCCTGTCCTAGGCATTCATCCGGGGTCCTTGAGATAGTTTAAAGGTTGGAGCTGGTTTTTATGCCGATTATGCTGAATGTATTTTTATGGCAATACCAACATTTTTAACTCCTTCACATATCATTATTACCACTAATGCTGAGGAACCTAAAGGTCCCTCCACAAGGTCAATGTGAGAAGCATTCCTCCCAAAATACTAACCGATTTCACCTCATCCTCTTCCTTCTAGAGCCTCCCATAGTGAAAATAAGGCAATTACACCGATAGTCCATAAATAGAAAACAGAAAGGGAGCCAACAGGAATGTTAAGCTTTTAAGTGCTATGCTTAAATCACTGAAGTAAAGATACATAGTAATGAAAGTAGACTCGTAACTAGCAACTGTACTGTGTATGAACATTCGTTTTGACACACCAACAAAACAACAGCTTCCACTCTTTCCCAAATCAAATATGTAATAAAGCTTAATGTTCTCGCACAAAAGCTTTACACAAATTAAACAGTATCCTTCATCATCACCATTTATTTATATAGCGCCACTGATTCCGCAGCACTGTACTCACTCACATCAGTCCCTGCCCCATTGGAGCTTACAGTCTAAATTCCCTAATATACACACAGACAGACAGAGAGAATAGGGTCAATTTTTGATAGCAGCCAATTAACCTACTAGTATGTTTTTGGAGTGTGGGAGGAAACCGGAGCACCCGGAAGAAACCCAAGCAAACCCGGGGAGAACATACAAACTCCACACAGATAATGCCATGGTCAGGAATTGAACTCATGACCCCAGCGCTGTGCGGCAGAAGTGCTAACCACTGAGCCACCACTTAAGCACAGTGGTTAACTAAAGAGAGCAGCAGTAATCGAACATTACCAATATTATTTGGGTCCTCCCCGGCTTGGTTCTGGATGAGGACATCTTTGGTGTGATAGATCTTGAACCCAGCTGGGCTACCAACAAACAGGAAGCCGTACTTGTTGGATATGGCCAGTAGACTGGAGCGCTCCTTGGGGAGATCCGCGGGTGGGTTGAAGAGTCTGATCTTTTTCAGCTGGCGGAACTGGAAATCCTGTTAAATAAGCAAATATACTTGAATTAGCTCCATGAATACATCTATCTGCAAATTAAAAAAAAAAATCATGGGATGCTCTTGCTTTCAAGACATGAACCAAAAGCAGTCTGAAATCATGATTCACAAAACAAGCAAGTGTACATGATGCTATAATTTCCCTTTCTTCTATATCCACACCCGTGTCCTCATGTGCAGATGTGTGTCTATGCTTATCTACCACCGATCCAGCAAATACAGGAGAGAGGATAGATTAACAAGGAAGCAGTATGGATTCTGACAGGCAATGCTGAGGGTGGAAGCCACCAGCAGGAGGACTGAATAAAAGTCACGGTCTCACAGTCACCCATATGTACATGGTTACAGATTTATTCTATTAGGGTGATTTCCCAGAAAAATCTTCTGCTCCAGCAATGCTGATGATTTGAGTGTATATATTGTATAACACTGTAATACATTAAGATTATACATTGGATTGTGAATAAACATCCAAGTATCTCCAGAAGGATATAAATACATTAGAGACCGTACAAAGAAGGGCAACTAACATGGTGCATGGTCTACATCACAAAACTTACCTGGAAATACTAAAAGATCTTAATATGTATAGTTTGGAGCAGAGAAGGGAAAGGGGGGACATGATAGAAACTTTCAAATATAACAAGGGTTATAACAAGGTACAGGAGGGAAACATTCTACAAAGGAAGAGAAGTATTAGAACACAAGGACATGTACTGATACTGAGGGGGACATAGGTTCAGAGGAAATCTAAGGAAAACTTACTTCATAGAAAGGGTAGTGGATAAGCAGAATAGTCTCCCATCAGATGTGGTTGAAGCTAATACAGTAGAGCAATTTAAACATGCTTGGGACAGACATAAGGATATCCTTACAAAGAAAAATGGATGGTTTGAGGTTAACATAGGTTACAAATTGGGCAGATTAGATGGGCCAAGCGGTTCTTATCTGCCGTCAAATTCTATGTTTCTACGTTACATGCAAACCCTATACTTATTTTTTACCATTCCCTCTTCACCTAACTCCAATGCCATTTAACTATTGGCCGAATATATATTTTTGT
The DNA here is from genome assembly GCF_038048845.1 of Mixophyes fleayi. Classification (NCBI taxonomy): domain Eukaryota; kingdom Metazoa; phylum Chordata; class Amphibia; order Anura; family Limnodynastidae; genus Mixophyes; species Mixophyes fleayi. The sequence goes on along the minus strand of NC_134410.1, from coordinate 118,414,730 downwards.
GCCCAAATACATTATTGTAAGATACAAACAAATGATCGGGATATTGCCTGCAAATATGTACTGGTACAACACCTCTCTAAGGAGTGGTATTACGCTTATAATCGTTTTACTGCAAAGACATTGGCATCAGCTGTACTCTGAGACACACGCTCCCAGACTGAAGTGGAAAGTCCCATGGTAATGGTTTCCTGCCTTATATGTGACTCTGTGCAGAGGCCACTTTCTCCACAGTTTATAGTACAAAAGATATGACAAACCCCAAATAATTTCAAACCCTCACCAAAAGTGACAACCCTTAGACAGGCTCCTTTCCAGGAGGAAGTGTGACACTGTGGTTGGAAGCCCGAATCCACATCTTGTGTCTCAAAAGCATCCTATTTACTGCACACCCTGCATGATCTATCTCATCGGTGCTTAACTGCCCCAGTCACCCGGTCTGGAACACCAAGGGCTAGATTTACTAAGCTGTGGGTTTGAAAAAGTGGGGATGTTGCCTATAGCAACCAATCAGATTCTAGCTGTCATTTTGTAGAATGTACTAAATAAATGAAAGATAGAATCTGATTGGTTGTTATAGGCAACATACCCACTTTTTCAAACCCGCCGCTTAGTAAATCTATCCCCAAATGTCTGTCCATCACTTTTCTGGGACTGTCCAAAAATAGAAGTGTTCCTAGCAAATGTATTGCACAACCAAAACCTGGATCCAAAACTGTGATCTACGTATTAAATAACAAAATACTGTATTGCAATAGAAAGTGCTCAAATTTCGAGACCACATGTTAAAACAAAGATAAGTTATCTTCCAGATACATGAGTTACTGAGCCGATGTATCATGGAGCCCGAATATTATTATTTGCAACAAAAAAATAGCAATGTGACATTTTGCCTTTAAATATAGTAAATCTGTATATCGATTCCACCTCTAATTCTTTTTAGAAAATTTTACTTTATTTACCAGTGAGGCATTTATTTCTTATACATATTCTGTGATTTTAAACAAATCTTTCCAATTCTCACAACCTCTCCTGTGCAAATTTTAGTTTTTGTCATCATTGATCACCTCTTTGAATTAACAAATTCAACAACAAAAATGAATAATGGACCTGAAATATACCTATTCACTGTATAGACCCTAGGTTCCCAAACTGTGCGCCGCGGCTCCCAGGGGTGCCGTGGACAGGAAGAGGGAAAAAAACTTATCAATCCGGGACCCAGCATCCTCCTCCCTCCTCGCTTCTCAATGAATGTGGGGCGTGACGTCATCATGCCCCACATTCAGTGAGAAGCGGTAGGAGAGAGGAGGAGGTAAGTTTTGTTTTTTATTCTCTTCCTGCCGATCGTGGGATGCAGAGGGGGCAGAGCGAGGATGCGCAGAGGGGTCACAGCGAGGATGCAGAGCGAGGATGCAGAGGGGACAGAGAGTGTGGATGCAGGGGGGGACAGAGAGTGTGGATGCAGGGGGGGACAGAGTGTGTGGATGCAGGGGGGGACAGAGTGTGTGGATGCAGGGGGCACAGAGTGTGTGGATGAAGGGAGCACAGAGTGTGTGGATGCAGGGGGCACAGAGTGTGTGGATGCAGGGGGCACAGAGTGTGTGGATGCAGGGGGCACAGAGTGTGTGGATGAAGGAGGACACAGTGTGTGGATGAAGGGGGCACAGAGTGTGTGGATGCAGGGGGCACAGAGTGTGTGGATGCAGGGGGCACAGAGTGTGTGGATGCAGGGGGCACAGAGTGTGTGGATGCAGGGGGCACACAGTGTGTGGATGAAGGGAGCACAGAGTGTGTGGATGCAGGGGGCACAGAGTGTGTGGATGCAGGGGGCACAGAGTGTGTGGATGCAGGGGGCACAGAGAGTGTGGATGCAGGGGGCACAGAGTGTGTGGATGCAGGGGGCACAGAGTGTGTGGATGCAGGGGGCACAGAGTGTGTGGATGCAGGGGGCACAGAGTGTGTGGATGCAGGGGGCACAGAGTGTGTGGATGAAGGAGGGCACAGAGTGTGTGGATGCAGGGGGCACAGAGTGTGTGGATGCAGGGGGCACAGAGTGTGTGGATGCAGGGGGCACAGAGTGTGTGGATGCAGGGGGCACAGAGTGTGTGGATGCAGGGGGCACAGAGTGTGTGGATGCAGGGGGCACAGAGTGTGTGGATGCAGGGGGCACAGAGTGTGTGGATGCAGGGGGCACAGAGTGTGTGGATGCAGGGGGCACAGAGTGTGTGGATGCAGGGGGCACAGAGTGTGTGGATGCAGGGGGCACAGAGTGTGTGGATGCAGGGGGCACAGAGTGTGTGGATGCAGGGGGCACAGAGTGTGTGGATGCAGGGGGCACAGAGTGTGTGGATGCAGGGGGCACAGAGTGTGTGGATGCAGGGGGCACAGAGTGTGTGGATGCAGGGGGCACAGAGTGTGTGGATGCAGGGGGCACAGAGTGTGTGGATGCAGGGGGCACAGAGTGTGTGGATGCAGGGGGCACAGAGTGTGTGGATGCAGGGGGCACAGAGTGTGTGGATGCAGGGGGCAGCAGAGTGTGTGGATGCAGGGGGCACAGAGTGTGTGGATGCAGGGGGCACAGAGTGTGTGGATGCAGGGGGCACAGAGTGTGTGGATGCAGGGGGCACAGAGTGTGTGGATGCAGGGGGCACAGAGTGTGTGGATGCAGGGGGCACAGAGTGTGTGGATGCAGGGGGCACAGAGGGTGTGGATGCAGGGGGCACAGAGTGTGTGGATGCAGGGGGCACAGAGTGTGTGGATGCAGGGGGCACAGAGTGTGTGGATGCAGGGGGCAGCAGAGTGTGTGGATGCAGGGGGCACAGAGTGTGTGGATGCAGGGGGCACAGAGTGTGTGGATGCAGGGGGCACAGAGTGTGTGGATGCAGGGGGCACAGAGTGTGTGGATGCAGGGGGCACAGAGTGTGTGGATGCAGGGGGCACAGAGGGTGTGGATGCAGGGGGCACAGAGTGTGTGGATGCAGGGGGCACAGAGTGTGTGGATGCAGGGGGCACAGAGTGTGTGGATGCAGGGGGCACAGAGTGTGTGGATGCAGGGGGCACAGAGTGTGTGGATGCAGGGGGCACAGAGTTAGTTAGCTGTAAATTATTCTTTGACCGAAATGTAATTGAAAAAAAATATATAAAAATATTATTTTCCCTTGGATTTATGTGTATTTTTGCATACAACTAAATAAGTATTTCTGTCCTAACCTAAATACTTATTACGTTTTTTGACCCAGCTACTTATAAAACGGGACTGCTCGGTAATTTTTATGGAGGGGCGCCTTGAAACAATTATAGAGACTCTAATGGTGCTGCGAACTGAGAAAGTTTGGAAACCACTGGTATAGACTGTCCTGCATAGTTTCCCCATATTTATATTTTATTGAACGAAAACACAAAATTGACAAACACTGAAAACAAATAAAAAATAAAACTTGCCACATTTGTTTAGTATCAAAACCAGCCAAAACTTTTCTAGAAACATAGTTACATGTGCTTCGTGGAGAGAACAGCTCTCTACCTTCTACACTAAATTTAGATGTACAGATGACATAAGTAAGCCCTTATTTTTCTTTAAAATATATGTATCATTTTGTTCCTGTCACTGCATTCACAAAGTGTGGGACATATTTAAAAAAAAGGGTGAAACACCCTATACAACAAAGGATTACTACCAGTGATAACACTACTATAAGCATAACCCGGCTGGTGGAAAGCAGCCCGAAAGTGCCAGCACCAGCCAGATCCACACTGGTCCACCGTGAACAGGAACCAGAGCGGCACCAGTACTGGTGAGTTTGAAATGCATTTATTTTAAATATTGGCACAGTACATTAACATAAGGTGGACTGTGCCAATCATCACATAAGAGATTAAGAGATCAAAGTAAATAATGATGGTTGGCACTGTGGCAATTAAATGGATACAATTTTTATTTCAAAGTTTTTTTTAAAAAACTAAAAATCATTGCAAAAATGCATCTTTATCCTGAAAGTAGATCACAGCCAAACATATTTTTATGCTTGTTTTTGGACATAACATACAGCCAGGGCCGTAACTAGGGCTGTGCAACAGGGGCGACCACCCAAGACACTGAAGGGGGGTGCAATTTAGGAATATTTTAGGTTAATTTGGTTAAAATTGAGGGCTAGAGGGGCGGCATTTGTCTTTCTCGCCCAGGGCACTAGAATTCTTAGTTACGGCTCTGCATACAGCCACTTTTCTTTCTTAATAGTTTTAAAAGTAGCTAATGAACACAGGATTATAAATATTGATTTGTACTGTTAAATAAACAAAACATTTAAAACAACACTTTGTAAAATATTTTATTAATGAACTGTGATACCAGGAAATAAAATTGTGAGAAACTTCATTCAGACAGTGGGGATCATCTGTAAACTATAAGTTGTACTGAGTGTAAATAGTCAATTTGTGACTCTCCAGCAGCTGTGGCACTATAAGTCCCAGCACACCCTACCCTGTCACGCCTGAAATTGATCAATCAATAAATAGGAGTTGCTGTGCAGTGTTATAACTCTGAATTCACCTTAGTTTCTCGTTCTTGGGGAACATCAGTGTCATCTTCCATGTGAGCGGCCTGTCACTGAGGTCTGGGATGGGGGGGTGACGACACTCTAGCGGAGGCTTCAGAGTTGTTGCTAGGCCTCAACGAAGATTACCAGCGGATATTCGTCCCTGAGCCGGGTTCCTTGGTTTCGGCTGAAGCACGTTACTAGTCCGGGACAAGCTCAACGTCTTTTGGCGCTCACTGGTTACATCATGTAATTGGCTCTCCGTCCCTGAGTCGTTGTGTCGTTGCGGTGACACGCGCGGCCATCTTTGTTGTGGGCAGGTGAGGTGAAGCACAGAAGCAGGTTTCTGTGCTCAACTTCTACTTTGTATTTATATTTCACATAGGTTACTCTCGAGTAAAATACACATTTTAGTTCACATGTCACGAAATAAGTATTTATTCAGTTTATTAGCAATACAGTAGTGAACATTATAGTGAGAAAATTGAATTATTCCACACAGAATCCCATTCTCTGGTAGTGTAACTAGAAATAGAGATTGTCATAATAATTGGTTTAGAAGTTGGGATATTGGAAGCAGGTGGGGGGGGAGTTTGAAATAATTGCAATATAATTTACACACAGTCCCAACATTTACCCAGAAGGGAACAATTGACAGCATTTTACCAATCTCCCAACATTTAGAAATCAGAAAGCGGGATAAAATAAGCCCATTTTAGCTGGGACCTAAATGTGATCAACTTTTTTTTAAAACCCCACCCACTTCCCGTTAAACCCCAGTTTTGTGGTCCGAAAATCGGGATGTCCCTCCAAAATGTGGACCATTGGGAGGTATGAACAACATAAGCCCCGCTACTGATCAGAACAAGGCACCATAATCTGTCCAGCCACCAGAGCCGTAACTTAGAATTCTAGCGCCTGGGGCGAGAAAGAGAAATGCCGCCCCCCTAGTCCTCAATTTTAACCAAATTAACCTACAATATTCCTAAATTGCGCCCCCCTCCAGCATTGCGCCCTGGGCGGTCACCCCTGTCGCACAGCCCTAGTTACGGCCCTGCCAGCCACATCCATTTCTGACAAAGCCCCGCTCATTTGCCCTTAAGTCCAATCCCGTTCAGGGTCTGCGAAACAAATACGTCCCAACTGCACCGATTTCGTCAGGACAGTCCCGACTCGTGGACATCGAAAGGAGCGGAGCTTACACTGAAATGGGCGGTATGGAATTATTAAGAAATTTTAAACTTTTAGTGAATTATTAACCTTAATGTTAAGTATTTTTTTTACAGTTCTATGAAAAGTTACTGATGTGGAGTATTTTTTCTTGACACATTGTTCTGTTATATAAAAACAATGTAACAAGGTAAAGACATATTAATGCCTTTATTATTCACAAGTAACATTAATTCAAGATTTTTTTTTATTTTCCTGTCCGTTCTATTTCCGAATTTATAATTCACATAGGTAATGAACGTATCCTGCAGCGTTTTGTGTCGTAGAGCACAGCAGACCTGACCCCACTTTCAAAAGCACACATATCTTTAGATCCGTGCCTTAATGAATTCGGGAGTACGAAAACCTAAATGCTTGCGTATAATGCTAAACACGGATAGCGCTCAGAATACGCACCTTGATGAATTAGGCCCTATGCGTCCTAGGAATTCAGTAGATATATTTCTGAACGTGCATTTCTTTCGAGCTTAACATATAAGTTTTCAGTTCTGAGGCGCTGAAAAACAACTTTTATATGTTTCCTAGGGTTCTGATAGGTCTTTAGTGTATATAAGAGTGTCGTATAGGTAAATTACAACAAATTGATCCAGAATATCTTGAAAAATGTTGTTTATAAAATGATAAAAAGTAGCTGGAGCATTTGTGAGGCCAAAGAGTATAACAAGATATTCAAAATGGCCGTAGCTCGTACAGAAAGCAGTTTTCTACTCGTCCCCTGGGCAACTTCTGACCAGAGTGTAGGCTCCTCTTAAATCTAGTTTAGTAAAGATGTGTGCAAAACAAAGTCTTTCAAACAATTCAGGGATAAGTAGTAATGGGTTTTGGTTGCAAACAGTGATGGCATTTAGAGGCCTATAATTTACACAAGGACGTAAGCCTCCGTCTTGATTTTCCACAAAGAATATAGCGGCACCAGTGGGTGAGGTGCAAGGATGGAAGATTTTCGTCAATATAAGCTTTGAATGTTCCCACTTCTGGCTTAGAGAAAGAGTAAATGCAGCCAAAAGGAAATGGAGCTCCAGGAACCAAATCTATTGGGCAGTCATAAAGTCGATGAGGGTGCAAGGCTTCGGCTTGTTTCTTGTCAAACAGGTCTGAAAATTCTAGGTATGGATCAGGAATCCCTAACTGCTGAGCCACTTTGATAGGGCTACACGACTGAATGACAAGGCAACGGGAAGTACAAAATTTGAATGGAAATGTCAGGTCTTTTTTTCGACCAGTTCATTTTAGGGTTATGTTTGGTTCACCTTGGCATTCCCAGAACAACAGGAAATTTAGGGGCCTGAACTATATCTAAGGTTAAGATCTCCTGGTGATTTTGATTAGCCTTAAAATGTAAAAAAAAAGTTTCTTTATTGACAGGACCAGAAGCAATAGGAAAACCAGCAATGGTTTCTAAGGATATGGTAATAAATTTAGCCCTGGTAGGAATGTTGTGAAATTTAACTAATCTGCAGTCAATATAATTACCCATGGAGCCGGAATTAACTAAAGCTGGGTACACACTACAGAATTTTCCAACAACTTTTTATGCCAATCGATTTTACATGCGATCAATGTTCCGATCGCTCGGTCCATGGACTGCATACACACTAGCCTTGTTTAGGACGATAAAGGGAAGAGCGGTCGTCCCTTTAGCGACTTTCTACAGCCATGTTGTCGTGAGCAATGACTGTAATTTCGTACTCACTGTTGTGGATCGGTCGGAAGTTTATACACACTACACAGCGGAAACGAGATTGAAACGAAAATATTAAACGGTACGACCAACCAAATGAGGCGATAATCGTCCATTTGGGCAGACTTTCGACCATCGTGTCACTGCACACACTGACCCGACTTTTGAACAAGCGGTCGTATGTCTGCTGATTTAGCTGATTATTGGACGAAAAACGTGTAGTGTGTACCTTGCTTAAGGCCACAGTTTTGATGTGAAGATTAGATGTAATTGGAGGGATATATAGCAGTGGGTAATAGATTTGGTGAGGTTAAACTAATTGATCATAAGTTGTTAACAGAAAGATCGACCCGATTCCCCCTCTTGAAAGAGTTGGGGTCTGAGACTTTGTAGAAGACTGTGGGGTTCTCCTGTTTACTAAATTACAATGGGATTCTCACTTCGGGAAAGCCCTGGTCAAAAGTCATTATTATTATATCTAAGGGAGATCTTTATCAGTATCTTTCTCAGTACTGCAAGATACACAGAAGTGATGTCTGTTAAATGTAATTTAAGGAGAAGATATCCATCTGCTTTGATTGTATACTTTCCAATAATAGCTGTTTTGCTGCACTGAATGAATGAATGTGGAAATGATTAAAAACATTGTACCTGTCCTTGATGGGTTTGGATTGTAACTAAATGAAGACTAAAGAGAGTTAGAAATGATACATATTTATTCTGTGATTATATGATCCATGTGACTTCTATCAGAATATGTTTCCATGAAGAACATCATAATAATTTTCATAGTTGTAGCTGTGGCCATAGATGTGGTCTCTTGTTTCTTTCCCATTTGCAAATAGGAGCTTTTGTATCATGAGTGTTTCTAAATGCTTCAGGATACAAATGATTGGCATATAGTTATTCTATTTAATATGTTAATATTATTTGAAATCAGCATTAATGCTTCTTTTTCTGACAAATGCTCTGTAACTATCACAGCTGAGGGTTGATTGATTAAAGGAGAAGTTTCTCAATTAGAATGCCCTCAGAGTATTTATGAATGGCTCAAATACATCGACAGATTACACTTTGAGACGGTATCTTGTAGATGAAATATGTCAGCAGTAAAAAGAGATGAACTATATTTTGGGTGACAAGTGTATTATATTTGAGAGCAGTCCCATAGTGGCTCAGATTTGGAGAGCGCTTATTAGAGTTGAGGTCAGGTTCAGAGAAATCCGACAGATACGAATTTTGAGTCGAACCGAGCCATGACTCTGTTTCTCTAGACTAAATTTAGATCTGAAAATGAGGCAAAATGTAATTTCACAGAAATTGTTGTATTTTGTGTGTTTTGGATCGAGATCGGGGAAAATTTGCTGTGTTGCAGAGAAAGGAAAACTCTATCTGTGGAGAGGGAAAGAAAGAAGCAATATAATGGTGAACTGTGAAGCAGCTGTATGTTTTGCAAAGAAAGCAAAAGTTTTAAAAATTGCTGGTTATTGTAGTGCCACTCCGGCTCATTTACTTTAAGTTGTAACTTGAGTGTGAGACAAAAAAATTCTGTGCACAGAAGTTTTGCTAATTGTCTGTGGAAAGTACTGGATGTATGTAAAGCACAAGTTTGTTGTTGTAAAGGCTTCAATAGAGCAAAGAGTAATTGTAGCCAGTGTAAATTGCCTTTACTCCAGCTAAAATGGGCAACGAAAAGAATAAAGTGTGCCAAAAGGAAACCTTGCAAGCCGTTGTATGTTTGAAGTTCAGTCCCAGCAGGAAGAATTGGATATCCTGCACTGCAGTTTGCAGGTGCAAGATAAAGTTGAGAAACCTCTTGCTCTCTGTGAAAACCTGTTATTACCTGGAGCAGATTCTGTTGCCAGGGAAGAGTTTGATTGCATCCATGGAGAAAACTTTTAATGGAAGAAAACTCCTGGCTTGAAAAAGAGTTGGGGAACTCAAATCAACAGTTATATGAGTTGCAAAAGTCATATAAAGAAATAGGAAAGAAGTGAGAGCTCTTAGGGGCCTATTTATGAAGCCCTAAACCATGGGGCAACTGCTTTTCCGCATGGTTTAAGCATTTGTAAGTAAAATGGTCATTTACTAAAAGCTTAACACAGGAGATATGGGAGATATCTCCTGCACTAGGCAAATTACTGCATTAACCACAGTCCCCATAATGATCAATAGGTACTCTGGTCTGTGCAATTTTCTCAAGTTCAGAAAAGCATAGCTTTTTTGCCCTGTTAATCACTATCATCTGTCATCGCAACAATGACAGTTGATAGTGATTAACAGGGCAAAACTCAATTAATAAATGTGCCCCTTAGATAGCAGCAGAGAAATAGCAAGAAATTACTGTGTTGAAATGAAAACTTGCCATGGTTCAGCAAGAACTAAGTTTCTTTGGTGAAGGAACTTAGTTAGAGAGGCTTCATCTGGTTGTAAAGCATGAAACACTTGAACAATTACTCCATGAAGAAAGGACTGATAAGTATGCTGAGGAACGTGACCAAGCTGTGGCCTTGACATCCTCTCTGAGGTACATAGTAAACACCAAGGATGAAAGTATCCAAAACTATGAACCCCAAGTCCAAGTCCTCCAGGAGGAAGTCCAGCCCGACACCTCAACAATTGAATCACTGGTCGACGGTCCAGCCATGAAAGACAATCTTGAGGATAGGGGAGAGAAAAGGTGTCATGCTCTCAGGGGCGCACAGAGGATTGTCGTGGAGGGTTCCCCCCCAAAAAACAACAAAAAACCAACCCGCGCGACAGCTACTGCGCATGCGCAGCAGCTCCGTTTAGGCAGCGCTGTCTTATACAGCAGCCGCGGCGCTGTCAAAGAAGCGTCCGCGGCGGTGCTGTATACACTACAGCACCGCTGCGGACGCATCTTTGACAGCGCCGCGGCTGCTGTATAAGACAGTGCCGCTATAGTGGTCATTTAGTTAGCGCAGGGGGGGGTTCTGGAGACTTGGAACCCCCCCCTTGGTGCGCCACTGGCTCAGCCACAGAACCTGGGCTAGAGTGCTGTTTGGGAGAATGCAGTTTTACCATCTAAAAGGATAGGAAAAAGGTCAAGCCAACGCGGAGGTGTCATTGCTTGCCCAGACCGGACCAGACGATAGTTGCAATGGCTGGTGACCGTACAGAGGGACCTACCGTGCCTTTGGGTGGGGCTATAGACTGGTTCGGTTTTCCAGAACTGCTACATTTGCCGAACTTGGCACATGACCAGATAAATGATGTGAATTACAACATGTTTTTAAATGGGCCAATAATGTTGGTGATATTGCAAGACCTGTCAACTCGGCAGGCTGTATACCATCATATGTTGTCAAAAATAGTGTGTTGTTTTGAATGGCTGCTGTGAAGGCGCGCAAGGCAACTGCACACACTGAGGTGGGTGGCGGACACAGGGAAAGGTAAAACTAGAGAGCAGGTCCTATATCTTTAGCCAACATAGAACTAGGTTTTGACTAAATAGGCAAATTGTACAAACTTTGGCAATATTCTTCAAACTCTGTAGTTATTTTGGCTGAGTTGTGAGTAATTGCTCCTGACTTATCTCCAATTGAGAGAATGTTTCTTTGTGACATCCTATCTCAACTTTTGGACTACGTTTTTATCCACCTAATCACCTTTTCATAACATTTTCTATGTAACTATCTAAGATTTCTCTAAATTTGTTCGAAAATAAGAATATTCAATTCACCCCTCAGTAGAGTTCTTCTAAATCACGGCTATTTGGTGATTTTTTTTTATGTTTACTTTTGAGTTGTGCTTTTAGTGTTAAGTTCATTATCTTTTCATATGTTAATTGTTTGAATCTCATTTAAAGTAGAGACATTTTTTAAAAACAGTAGATTTGATTTGTGTGCCTTAAACTTTTCCTGTGACTGGTGAATTGAAATTCTTCTTTGGGATCCAGAGCCAGGTTCCTTACGCCTTGGAGAATATATTGTCTCAGCATCCATTGAGTGGTTACCAATTATTTATTTATTTAGAGACAGAGTCAGTTGTAAAGAAAGTGTAGAATGGTAGAGGTACATCGTTCAGGACCCTCACCACATGGGACGTACTTATTGGCACTCCCCTAACCATCCAGTCTCATGAGAGGGGAGAAAAATTTGTCGCAGTCAGCCAAACAGAGTTATTAATGAATATGGGTCAAAGACCACAAGATTCCGAGCGTAGATATTACAGACACCGACCTACTACCAATCAATTTGGGGGTAGTAGGAGAGTTTAAAGAAAACTGCTCTAGTGGAATTTTTTCTTACAGAAGGAAGAATATTTATTTGAAATGTATATATTGTGTGAATGCAGCAGATTGTGATTTGCACCTGCCCGATCCAAATATCTGTCCAAATGTATTCAAGAAACAGGTCTGTTGTTGAGTGCAATAGAATCATTGAAGATAACACACAGACAAAAGAACCCTTTCTGTTTTTAATGCGCTAAAAGCCATTGATGGAACACAGATTATTTGGACATGTGATACATTTAGCTTTGCACTGTTAAACCTATTTTTCCATTTTGCGCACACATTGGTGAACACCTGCCCTATGCTGTAGGAGATGCCTCCCTGCGGACGACCTGTTTGACAATTTGCAGGATTACGGGCTGGCATAGGGAGGCTCATGACAGCAAAAGTGCTATTTTCAGTGCTTGCATTAATTAACATACTCCACATGGGGATTGATAACTGTGCAGCTTTTGAACAATGCTTGCAAGTAAAAGTAGAAACTGCACTAAAAATCCTGCCACTGCCAAGGCCCAGCATACCCTGCCAGCTGCATAGCTCCCAAAATTCAGAATCCTCCAAATATTCTGAATCTCAAAATATCTCCCAACTCGGCAACTCCGTTCTGCACAAGATCTGCGTCTCTCATTCACCCTCATTACATCCTCCCATTCCCGCTTACAGGACTTTTTTCGGGCTGCACCCACTCTATGGAATTCTCTCCCTCGCACAATAAGACTCTCCTCTGGTCCACAAACTTTCAAGCGTTCTCTGAAAACCCACCTCTTCAGACAAGCTTATAATATTCCTCAACCAGCCTCTTAACCTCGCATACATTAGACTATTACCACCCGTTACACAATTTCACAAGACAACTACCCCCTGACCAACATTGTTGTGTGACAGGATCATTTAGCTCACTTTTACCTTTACAGCCTGGCTGGGCTGAAATTCAAAATGTAGACTTAGCCTTAGCCTCATGTGTGAAACTCCCATTGTCCCATAGATTGTAAGCTTGCGAGCAGGGTCTTCTCACTTCTTTATCTGTTGTACCCAGTTTGTCTATTAGTTTACTATGTTTGTCCCCAATTGTAAAGCACTACGGAATATGTTGGCATTATATAAATAAATGATGATGATGAAATAATCCCGGCCTCCACCCTGCATAAACTCCGCCCAGATATAACCAAACTCTGCCCCACAAATGGGCACAATTGTTTAAAACCCTCCCCTTTCCAACTTTCCCTTTAAGCCATGCCCCTTTGCACAAATCTGGACATCCCACCAATATAGGAACAGTTGGCAGGTATCCAGCTGTGTACTGGTTATCATTTGGCAAAGCATGCTGGGGCTTGTAGTTTCACAACACCTGGAGAGCCACAAGTAGTCCAAGTTGGTAACGGAACATTGCACAATGCATGTTGAGCTGCAAAGCTGAACTATTGAAGCTTTATTTAAACCAAACATGCTTCTGGTTATTCCAGTTTTAAACTAGACATGAATACCTTTGCATACGCTAATCGTCTCCCTATCTTCCAGCCCTCCAGTACCAAATTATTTCTGCTTTATTGCAATGACGTGTGACAAACTCACTCTTTCTATAAAGCACTTATATTTATGTGAAGGCGTTCATGCTATTTATATAAGAAAATTGGCAGGTGCAGTAGACAGTTTATGTACTTTGAACTCAATATTATGCATTTCAAGGTCTGCGGAGAAGATGGCATTAAATGATCCTTGTAAAAGAGGATGAGAGCAAAGTCATTGTAAACTTTGAATTAGAATTTTTATACCAAAGAATTGCTAGCTACTTTATAATAACTCCATGTGCCCTTTTGATCTGCTTCAAACAAGTGTCTCTTTCCTGTCCCCGCATTTGACATGGAACGTTTAATCAGCATATGATGTAAAGGCTGATTTTTGCTTCACACTAATGAGACTCACAGACTGGAATTGCTCTCCACGGGAATGTTATTTGGCTCTCCTCTTACCAGATCTTCTCTGTAAAGTATTTGTAATGCCAAATTATTTATTGTATTTTATCAAAAGGGAAATTACTACAATTATTTGACAAAGATAGTTAATTTTATGTTCTGCAATGGCAACTTCCATCAAGAGGCTTACATTAGAGATTTAAAAAAAAAAACATATTGAAAGGTAAAACATTATTTTTAATTAAAAAGGGAACTTTCCATTTGCATATCTATTTGGACCCCTACCTTCGTGGACATCTAAGGGAAGATAACTTAATTGCAGCAATTCCATACATGATTAAATCGCCTGTTATTCGTTATATATTGCTTGTTATTCTCTACTTTCACCACTAGGTGGCATACTTTAGCTGTTCCTTAAAGAATTCCATTTTTACAAACAAAATCTTCTAGGTCCAATCATCATCAATATTCATGAATTGCTTTTCTTATTTTTTAATTGCATCCTGAGGTGTAGAGGTAACAAATAAGGTTTGTAAATACCTTTAACAGAAAATGCAGGCATTATTCTTATTTGTTTGATCTGCAGAATGCTGAAATCATCTGTGCATTCAAACACAGAGGAACGGGCAATCATGTCACTGCAATTGTCCTGAAAGATTATTTTTGACATGATATATCTACCATTAAAGCATTCTTGGCCTATAGTAATGGTATAGTAGTATCATATATATATATCATATATCATCAGCCCAGCCTGTCCCTGTATCTATCTATCTATCTGTCTATATATCTATCTATCTATCTCCTAGCTATCTATCTCCTAGCTGTCCCTGTCCAGGTATCTATCCCCTATCTATCAATCTCCTAACTATCTCCTATCTATATATCCATATCATATCTATCTATCTATCTCCTAGTTATCTATCTCCTAGTTATCTATCTCCTAGCTGTCCAGCTATCTATCTACTATCTATCAATCAATCAATCAATCAATCTTCTAACTATCTCCTATCTATATATCCATCTCATATCTATCTATCTATCTATCTATCTATCTATCTATCTATCTATCTATAATGTTTTGCTTTATTACACACAACAGTCAGCACTATTCCCAGGAGTACAGGCAGACTCGCACAGTTGTAGACCAGTTTCATCTTAATGATGTTTCCTGTTTTATAAACAGATATAGTGCCAAGAGTACATTTACAGTGGAGAAGCAAAATGAGAAGAGCAAGAGGAAGTGCTTAGTAATGTTACAGATGAGCGGGACTGAGAGATCAATCTAAGAATTGCAGTCTGGATTGTCTCATGAGACGGGTCTAACCCAGAGCATCCACAGATGTATGGCTTTGCAGACATGTTGGAGATGCTTCCGTGATACTGAAAGAAACTCACTACACCGGTTTTACAGTACTTGACATTTTTTCTTCCAACATTCATTTTTTTTTATTGTGGAGACGGCAATAAAGTACATAGAATTGGTTGGTAACAGTAACTTTGCTATTACACACTCATAATATAAAGTACAGTTCAAATGTATGTATAACAACCACAATAATCTAAAGATGAGATCTACATATAGAATGATATGAGTCATTATAATATTTATATATAAAGAGGATGCTTGGTGATGTGGGGAATAATATGATTATTTAAAGGACAAGCGAAAATTAAATCTACCCATGAGCCTGTCGTGGAGATCTCAACAGGGAAAATTATAGTCTCATACGACACAGTTATCTAAAAATTCTTTTGGGTTATCATGAATTGAGGCCATTGATCTGATCCACTATATTTTCTTGGAAGGATGGGTTTTTACTTTCCCATGATGTCGCTCTATAGTAGCTATGTTCCATAGTCATGAAAACCCATGTGAAATGTACCAGAGGTTTTTGATTTAATAAAGCTTGGCAAAGTACAGGAATTCTATCTCGTATAGTGACACGGCTTAATATGTGGACGAAGATTCCATCGTTGTTGGACAATGGGACATGTATACCTTATATGGTTTGTAATCTAGCTGCTATCACCACAATTAAGTCTATTCTGGAGCTATACTGTTTATAATGAAGTCAGACTGGTTTGGCTAGAGGTTAATTTCTTTCCCTAAAAATGCCTGATGCTGTTGCAGCCTTGCTGGTGATCAATGCATGCATAGAGCAACTTCATTGGGATAGCCATTTCATACTGTCCAGTCACTCTTTACCTGCACTGATCTCAGAGTTCTGGTGAAGATCAAGTATAGTATCTGTTTTAGGAGGGGTGTTGTCTCTCTACTGATGGGTCCTCTGGCCGGAAGACCAGGAAAAATCAGCAATAAATTAGTATAGTCGGTTAAGATTGGGTGTTCTTCAAAGATCATATACAAATGCTGCTGTGAAAGTGAGATTGCTAGCCCAGCGGGGTGGAACGGAAAAATTAAGCTTTGAATGACCTAAGGTGATGTGACCACCAAAGGTGATATGATTTAAGGATGATGTGACCACCAAAGGTGATATGAGCTGAAGATGATGCGACCACCAAAGATGATATTATTTAAGGATGATGTGACCACCAAAGGTGATGTGACCAGAAGGTGATGTGACCACCAAAGTTGATATGATTTAAGGATGATGTGACCACTAAAGGTGATATGACCTGAAGGTGATATGACCACCAAAGGTGATGTGACCAGAAGGTGATGTGACCACCAAAGTTGATATGATTTAAGGATGATGTGACCACTAAAGGTGATATGACCTGAAGGTGATATGACCACCAAAGGTGATGTGACCACCAAAGTTGATATGATTTAAGGATGATGTGACCACCAAAGGTGATATGAGCTAAAGATGATACGACCACCAAAGTTAATATGATTTAAGGATGATGTGACCACTAAAGGTGATATGACCTGAAGGTGATATGACCACCAAAGGTGATGTGACCAGAAGGTGATGTGACCACCAAAGGTGATGTGACCAGAAGGTGATGTGACCATCAAAAGAATGTTCCCAAGAATTATATTTTCTTTATTTATTGTTTGACATCAATCAGAATGTGCACAATAAAATACTTATACATATGTAAGGTCCAAGAGAGTGTTTCTAATACGTTTCACTTCTGAAGACTGATATAGTATCACTTCTACTTTCTCAGAAATGCCTTGCTTGAGGACAGAGAGCTAAAGAAAGTTGAAACGGTCGGCCAACCCACGGTGCAAAAACTAAGAAGATAAACCAATATAGGACTTGTAATTGTAGGACATTTCCAAAAATGCCAGAGATCTATCACATTAACATGACCGTGTGTGCAGAGATAGACATATACCAGAATCAGTGGTGTGATCGTCACATCACTTATGCAGCAAGAAGTCTCACAAGAGAAGATGTTTGTGGTCATAATGACCATCCTTAGGATAGAATGGCTCTGTAACTCTGCCCCACACATTGAAATGGGATAGTGATTGCTCCAGGATATGTATAGTAAAAACCTGCTCCGTTTAAAGTTCCAATATTTATTCCTACTATAATATGAGTGTAGCAATCAGAGGCATAACTGCCATAGTAGCCAGGGCTGTATCTGCTACAGTGCCCATATCTGGGGGGTAAGGGCATCTTCCCTGTCAAAGTTCTACTTTTTTTCTCCTTGGGCAGTAATTGGAGGCCCCTTCAAAATATAGTTTTGGGGGCCACAAATGTTACTCCCCTGGATCAAAGGACAGCATTGTGGCAATTTATATATCTCAATAACTTTTATTGTTGCCTGTGTTACTTTGTATCAATGTATATGTGTCACTATCTTTACCTGGAATTATGTTACCTTGTATCCATGTGTATGTGACACTATAGTATCTTTGGGGACTCTGTTACCTTGTGTCAGTATATATATTTGTCACTATAATCACATATGACTACTCTCCCAGATCGTCCAAGAGACTCCCATTTTCGGAGAGTCCCCTTGGACTCCCAGGAGTATAGGCCAGCCTACCGGATCCCATCTTTCCTTCTATTAAAGAATGAGCATAGAGAAAAGAAAGCCAGAGAATTGTCTAAGGAGGTCAAGCATGGACAATCTCAAGGCTGCAAATCAATCTCCAGTGACCTTGATGTTCCCGTTTTCACCGTACGTTAGATTATTGGGAAGCTTGAGGCCCATGGTACTGTATCCACCCCTTCCCCTCCGGACATTGCTGCAAGAGAAAACTTGCAGCTCAGGATTGTTGAACGGTGGAGAAAGCACCTCAATCAATTGCCAAACAAGTCCAAGTCGACCTTCAGACACAAGGTACGACCATTTCAACTCGCACCATCTGTTCTCCACTTATTGACAGTGGGGTATATGGAAGTTGGGTCTTTGTTGAAGGTCTTGGGTCTTCTAGCAGGACAATGACTCCAAACAAACTTCCATAAGCACCCAGAAATGGGAGAAGATGATGGGCTGTTCTGTAGTGACCAGTAATGAGTATCAAGCTGAGAGTTTTCCTGCGGGTTTGAACAACCAGTCAGATTCTAGCTATCATTTGTTTAGTACATTCTACAAACTGAAAGCTAGAATCTGATTGGTTGATATAGACAACATCTCCACTTTTCAAACCCGCCGGAAAACTCTCAGCTTGATACATTTACCCCCAGATCTAATTCTCATAGAACATCTGTGAACAGATCTGAGAACAACAGTTGGTAGATGGAACCTTCGGATCTTGGAGAACTGGAGCAGTGTGCACCAGAAGAATGGACCAACCTGCCAGTAGAGAGGGGCAGGGAGCTCATCCATGGCTATAGGAAGCTGCTGATCGCAGTTCTTTTGAACAAGGGCTGTACTACCAAATATTAAGTCTAGGGTGTAAATAATGTTATCAGTGTCTTTTTATTTTCTGATTTAAAAAGATATGTCGTATTAAATTCACAACCAAAAGCAAAGTTTAACAGAGGAAGAATTGTGGAGAACAAATACTGTTAGCTTCAACTTGTGTTTAGAGGAAATTGTGAGTTATCTGAGAAAAAGTAAGTGCAGGCGTGTCAGTATTTTTGGCCAGCACTGTATATGCTGTTTGTGCTCTGCTCTTTCGCCACAGACCACATCATTGCACATTAGTCATTTTGTTTTTCAGATAGACTGCTATACCTATATTAATAGCTTCCCCAATTAGGCTGCATTGTGTTCCGCTGCGAGTGTTTGATTTCCTGTTCCTTTTAATCAGCCCGTCTTCACGTAGAGAGGGCTGAAGTTCTTTGATAAATATGACTGCAAACAGATAGAGCACTTCTCAAGATAACTAATTAGCGCCAAGTGTAATTGTTATTAGATAGCAGATAACCGTGAAGTCCTTTTCTGGCTCACGGGCGTTCATTTATCACAGAGACTCACGAGGTTAAATTACTTCTCTGCTCTGAATTCTCAATGTGCTGCTACAAGTTGCAATTTGTTACTGAACCTACTGAGAGACGAGATGTTTTGTTCTCAGGTTAGATGCTTTGAGATGGTAGTGGAATGCCTGCCGGAATGTTAAATGGCACACATCCGGAGCACTGGATATAGAAGCAGGTAACAAATAGAGGAGCTAATACATGTCAGTAGCACAGATGAGTGTGAGTAATGCTATGGAGACTCACATAGAGTGCAGCAAAAGACGTGACGGGACGTACGAGGGACAGTAGACAGACGTAGGACAATAGGTAAAGAGGACCCTGCCCGTGAGAACTTACATTCTAGAGGGAGGGATGGTGAAAGACAGTAGGGAGAAAATGGAGATGGCAGACGAGGAAGAGGAGATGGTGGATTGAAATGGATAAGAGGTGGTAGGATAGGCGAGCTTGAAAAGGTGAGTTTTGAGAGAGTGTTTGAAGGTTGGGGGGAGAGTCGAGTGAGACAGGATAGGGAGTTCCAAAGATTGGGGGCAACACGGCAGAAGTCTTGGAAGCGAGCATGGGAGGAGTTAATGAGAGGTGAATTGAGACGGAGGTCAGAGGCGTAGCGGAGTGGCCGGGTAGGTATGTACCTCGAGACTAGGTCAGAGATCTAAAGGGGAGAAGTCTTGGTAAGGGCTTTGTAAGTGACTGAATTCTGAAACGAATAGGGAGCCAATGAAGGGATTTACGCAGAGGAGAAGAAGAAGAGGAGTGACAGGAGAGGAAGATGAGCCTAGCCGCAGCATTCTGTATGGTTTGTAGGTCATACAAGTGAGAGACAAGAAGACCAGTGAGAAGGAGGTTGCAATAGTCTAGACAAGAAATGATGAGTGAATGGACCAGGATTTTGGTTGCTTCCTGAGAGAGAAGGGACGGATTTTCATAATGTTACGGAGGCAGAAGTGGCAGGATTTGTTGAGGGACTGGATATAAGGGGTAAAGCTGACGGCTGAGTCAAGGGTGACTCCAAAGCAGCAGGCTTGGGTGACAGGAGAAAGAGTGATGTTATCAACCAAGAGGGAGATATTGGGAGGGATAGCAACATTGGCAGGAGGACAGATGATGAGCTCGGATTTGGAGATGTTGAGTTTCAGGAAGCGCTCTGACATCCAGGTAGTTCCAGCAGAGAGACAGCTAGATACCTGGGTTAGGACGGCGAAAGAGAGGTCAGGGGAGGAAAGATAGATTTGTGTGTCATCAGCATAGAGATGGTATTGGAGGCCAAGGATTTAATGAGTTCACAGAGAGAGGTGGTGTAGAGAGAAGTCGTTTTCTAATACAATATCATCTCCACCTCTGCTGCTATCTCCTCTTCTTCTGCAACCTAGCATTTGAACGGTCTTCTCCATGGCTCTATCTAACTTTTAAGTCCACTGAAATAAAGATCCCTCCACCCCTCTCCACTTTAGTAGTTGCCAGATCCTTATGCGGGGGGAGCACGTTGGCTAAGTGGTTAGCACTTCTGCCTTACAGCACTGGGGTCATGAGTTCAATTCCCGACCATGGCCTTATCTGTGTGAAGTTTGTATGTTCTCCCTGTGTTTGTGTGGGTTTCCTCCGGGTGCTCCGGTTTCCTCCCACACTCCAAAAACATACTGGTAGATTATTTGGCTGCTAACAAATTGACCCTAGTCTGTGTGTTTGTCTGTCTGTGTGTGTGTTAGGGAATTTAGACTGTAAGCCCCAATTATGGCAGGGACTGATGTGAGCGTGTGTCTATAGGAATTTAGACTGTAAGCTCCAATGGGGCAGGGACTGATGTGAGTGAGTTCTCTGTACAGCGCTGCATCATTAACGGCGCTATATAAATAAATGATAATAATATGCAGTTGTTACTATATTCAGCCTTTGGGTTTTTGA
Source organism: Mixophyes fleayi (assembly GCF_038048845.1). Classification (NCBI taxonomy): domain Eukaryota; kingdom Metazoa; phylum Chordata; class Amphibia; order Anura; family Limnodynastidae; genus Mixophyes; species Mixophyes fleayi. Next base: position 118,393,866 of record NC_134410.1, on the reverse strand, counting down.
GACCCAAGTGACTGATTTTACACAGTTTAGCATTGAACCGTAGCTACCACACTCTTGACCATTCCTCTGATCTATCCTTCAATGCCATTAGCAATATCACAACTAACGATATCTAAGAGAACAGGTCCTATGTCTTGCTTTTTCTGCAACTCTCTGTCGTTTGTCCTTGTGGCCATGTTTTGGACTGAGAGGTCAAGGGTTAGCCTGATCGCCAGCTGGGAGTTGTGAGATCCTTATAGATGGGTGTCCCCGCTAGCAAACAGTCTCTTCCTAGTTGAGGATTTCCGCTATCCTGCGGGGAGTGCTTCAAGCAACGAAAGTAGCCAAAGTAGCGCATTTTGCGTGTTTGTATTGTTGGCTCATACGGGTAATGAGAGACGTCTTTTTAGCTAAGGCTATAAAATTTACTGTATATCAGGGGACCTCAAGGACAGAGGCAGGCGAGTTGCTTCCACATTACTGGATTGTGACCGTAATATCCTGTGACTCATATTTAATTTTCTGTACAATTTCATTTGGAGGGGGTTCCTATACGCAGTGATTTGCAGCCAGTTAGTTGTAAATTGATTTGGGTGGCACAATACCTGTTTAAACAAATACACCTTCATCATCATCAGCTCTTTATATAGCGCTACTAATTCCACAGCACTATACAGAGAACTAGCTTGCTAAATTCCCTAACCTACACAGACACAGACCGAGAGAGACTAAGGTCAATTTGTTAGCAGCCAATTAACCTACTAGTATGTGTTTGGAGTATGGGAGGAAACCAGAGTCCCCGGAGGAAACCCACGCAAACACGGGGAGAACATACAAACTCGGACAAGGCCATGGTTGGGAATCGAAGGCATGACTCCAGTGCTGTGAGGCAGAAGTGCTAACCACTGAGCCACTGTGCTACCTTGATGGTCTAATTGTGATGGAAGCTCTTTCTTTGTTAAATAAAGTCTGAATACATAAATAGAAGCTAAATACAAAGTTCTGTTTTTTTTTTTTTGCAAACAAGAACCACACTGTATCTAAACTAAGATACAGCTGTTTCCTCTTTCTACAAGCTTCCAGTAGTAGACCTGCTGGCTGTGTCCCTTTTCAATTGCACTATGTTTAATAAATCTCTTGTCAGCAATACATTCTTCAGTACACACTTTGATAATAGTCAATGCTTTCCATCTAACATAAGAATGGAGAAGTGTTCCAGCTGTGATAGTGCTGATTGCCGTAGTGTTACACAACCCACTTCCACTTTACATTATTGCTTATTACTTTGCAACAGAAAGGTCAAAAAATGAGCTGAAACATGGAGTAGATGTACACCTTTATACTGTGTCACGACCCAGCACAGAGGTTATACTATTGCAGTGGGACTCAACCAGAAAAATATTGTCGAAGATCTGAACAGTTTGGTTTATGCATAAAACATTCCATAGTTGCTCACTACATGCTGCTCTATTTCTTGGAAAGCCTGCCCCACTGTTCTGGTATAGCAACTTCCTGGAGCTCATTTAATTTGGTGCAAAGAGGACGATTTGTCAACGACCCCCCAGAAAAGCACTTTACTCTTTCTTTTGTGGGATTGCAGGACTAAGCGGAAATGTGCATTGTGGAAAGAGTAATAATGACCCTTCGATGTGATGCATGCTGTCACTTCAGGACCCCTCCCCCCTCATTCATTTAAACTGCTCTTTTATGTCTTAAATAAGTAAATGTATTATACTGCGCTTTTTGCATTGCCAACTGAATTTAAGACGGCAATGTGATTAAAGGTAAAAATCGCAGTATAATACATTTACCCCCACGTATGCCCTTTACTATACACTGGCTTGCTGACTTTATTTGTTATTTGATAAATAGACCCTGTGGGCTTGATGTAGAGTTGGATGTAAATCCACTTGCGCCGCGGGAAAATGCAAAACTTGTTTTGTTGTCAGGCCAGTGGGGTCTATGAATCAGTTTGATGCGGTACAACTAAATATGCATCGCTGCACATCGCAGTGATGCATATTTATGTACCGCTACAATGGATCGTGCCGAGGCTACTCTGGGAGCCCATGCGAAGTGTCCGCTCTGGAGCAAAGTTTTTTTTCCTGCTGACCAGCAGCTAAGCGCTGCTGATGACAGGAGGAAGCGCTGTGCTGATAAGCAGCACTAACCTTGTATCGGATTCTGCGAACAACCGTTTCCGCATCTTTTAAGTGGAAGTTAGTTTGATGCATAGACCCCAATGTCCTTATCCTTGCATTAACCCTTTGTGTCGATAAGTGATATTTAAATGCCTCACTGACCATGTCCCTGTGTTCCAATCCACCAATCTGCAAGATCATTTTCTGTTATCTAGTAGACTGCATATTTTGAGCTATCGATGAGTTGTTGTTGATTCGGTTGTGAGCTAGTCCTCTTCAGCTTCACCGTTTCAGAGCAAAGCAAGATAGCGATGTTCATCCCTCCAAGCAGCTTATTTAAACGTGCCAGCTTTGTGCAAAGGGATGGGACACATACAATGTTCCAGGGAAGTTTAGTTATTCCCAGTACAACTTTTAGCTTGGTAACACACATGCTTGGATGTATTAATGTGCAATAGTGAATTTTCTGGGCTCCTCTTTTGAACACACACTGTTTCTGATCGTTTGCTAAAAATTGTGCATATTATTTATTGCAATTTGATATAAAGCAACTCGTATTGTAGGTGTAGTGGTCAGTTTATTGGAGATGTTACAAAGACATAAGCTTGTTTAAACATAGACAAACCTAACCAATAAGGCAATGGGACACGCTTGTCTTTCCGCAGCAGAACATCTACCGAATCTGCCCCTCCTATGTTGTCCTTTCTGTCACTCCAGACACCTAACTCCTATTTAAGTACTGTAGCTGAATATAATAATCTCTATGAACTGCCTAAACGGTCTGTAGCAGTGAACGTATTGTTCTCATCCACACCCTGTATTTAAATGTCCACATTGTATCTCTTTTTTTTGTTTATAAACTGTGTATATTATACTCTGCTGGACTTCAATAGTTACAGCTCTAATGCTGCAAATGAGCCATCTGCCAATATCTGCGATCTCTTCTACGGGGTGTAACTTATGTCCCGGCCAAGTCACACGCAGCCAAACCGTTCACATTCAGATCATCTCATCCTGCACAACATCCAATTTCAGCTCAGATTTGTGGTTTCTGCTAATGATTCAAATGTCTTGACTCTAATGAGCCACGGGTTGGGTTTCCATGTTCGATTTTCTTTCCAAAAATGTCCCTCCTTCAACCCTTTGAGTACAAACGTGACTCTTGAAGTGGATCTGCTTCTTTTGTAACACTCCCCTAAAGAAAAATATCAGGGGGTAAATGTATCAAGCTGAGAGTTTTCCTGCGGGTTTGAAAAGTGGAGATGTTGCCTATAGCAACCAATCAGATTCTAGCTGTCATTTTGTAGAATGTACTAAATAAATGACAGCTAGAATCTGATTGGTTTTTCAAACCCGCCGGAAAACTCTCAGCTTGATACATTTACCCCCAGGTTTATTTTGCATTTGCACTACGTGCTCACAGTTTTTCCTCTGTCTAAATTACCTTTAGTGTCCCGATAACAAAAAATATGACATATTTATGTAACAACATATAAGATCTGGACATTCAGCCTGATCTGTCCGGTTACCCCACACATAGTGGTCACTAGCTGGCTGCATTTTTTCGGTGACTAATGATTGGAAATTACAATATTTTTAATCGTTATATTTGATCTTTTGCAGTTAGTGGAACCACACAAGGGGAGATTGCTGGCAAGACAATAGTCTAGATATGGGAACAAGTAAACTTGTATCACAATAGAGAGAACTTCTGGATATCATGTTTAAGGCTGGGTACAAACTACAGATTTTTCAGCCGATTATCATTATTATTACCATTTATTTATATAGCACCACAAATTCCACAGCGCTGTACAGAGAACTCACTAACATCAGTCCCTGCCCCATTGGGGCTTACAGTCTAAATTCCCTAACACACACACAGACAGACAGACACACACACACAGACTAGGGTCAATTTGTTAGCAGCCAATAACCTACCAGTATGTTTTTGGAGTGTGGGAGGAAATCGGAGCATCCGGAGGAAACCCACGCAAACACGGGGAGAACGTACAAACTCCTCACCGATAAGGCCATGGTCGGGAATTGAACTCATGACCCCAGTGCTGTAAGGCAAAAGAGCTAACCACTGAGCCACCGTGCTGCCCCATCAGTCCATTCACACGATAAACAACCATTCTGCTCAATGTCACATTAGTGTGTACACTCCAGCGATGAACGATTATTGTTCCAAATCACATCATATTGATTTTTAAACCAGACTAAAATTCTCGTTCAACGATGGAACAATGTCGTTCCAATTCTGCAGTGTGCATGCACTCACGACCGGCATTGTCCATAGATCTCTATTGAGTGTGCAGAGTACAGATCTGAAGGTAAATCTTGTAAAACTTGTTAAGTGTGCATACATGAATCGGCATGCCGATAGGGATTTTTTTTTTTAGTCCTTAGTACAATCGTTAACTATATTGCATCGGGAGAAATTTTCTGTAGTGTGTACCCAGCCTAACTCTGGCAACATTCCTTAAATCGTAGAAGGACCAGGTTACAGGTAATACTAGTTGTTTCAATGTGAGACCCCAGTCAAGTACAACTTGAAAACTCCACACCTGTTCAGAGCTGAGGATTTGGTGCCTCTGAGCTTAAGGGCTGTTATTTGACCCATAGAATAGTTAGGTCTTGGGTGGCTGGGTTCCATTATAAGAACTTCAAGGAAGACTGAAAGTAACATTGAGGATAAATATAATGCAGCAATCCCTTACAAGTGCTGAGTAACCTTTTACTGTGCATTAAACGTCCGCAAGGAAATGGATAATTGGTCATTTTGCACTCCTGGCCACTGATTAGATCAAAGGTCAACTGTGACCTCTACCTGGAAGGAACTTGAAGTCGGGAAACCCAGGGGAAGATGGGAGAAATTAGACGGAGACGCTGGTTAGCGTTGCAGCCAGTGAGATATGTGTTTGGATGTTTTTATTTGAAAATGTATTATTTATAAATTATGTATATTGTTTGCTGTTTGGACTACTGGAAGTTAATTTAGTTGTCCTTTAAAAGTTTGGATATTCTTGTAGTTGATACAAGCTGCTTTTTTGGATCCATAGGTCAAGTGGAACATTGAGCTAAACTAATGTAACAAGAGAGCTCTATGTTTCTGGTTTGGCAGCGATTCATATGCAGAACAATTGGATCAGTTGGATAAACTTCCTTATACTTTCATTTAGATGTGCGCCAAGGACAACCAACGTCCTTCTGATGTGTAAGCGAGGGAAACATTATAACCACCGTTATTATTATACTTTTGTCAGCATTGTGATTTTATTTTTGGCTAAGCCGTATACTGATAAGGGTCTATCATATGCAGCAATGGGCCCAACCTATAACCCTCATGCCCACCATTGTACATTGTGTCCACTATATTTCCAGAACGGACACATAGACATATGCCCACCTCATACTGCCATATTAATTTCTCTATTGGTGATCAGAGGACATTCACACTCCCAGTAGCTTTCACCCATCAGAATTTCATAAAATTGTTGTGCTTCCTCTTCATAGTCTACCCCTAAAACCAGGTAAGTCTGAGAAAAGCCACCACTTAAAGGAGAGAAAAAGTTAACTAGCAAAGTGTGAGGTTGTGCCCACTTCAATAGTGCTGCAAAGTGCCAGGAACGGGCTTCTTGTTATGATAACAGCTCCCGGCTGTTCTATTGTGCGGTTACAGCCAACCCACTTACATCTCTGGGTGGCAATGGAAGTGGATAGCTTCTGATGCTGCTCGCAAAAATAAAAAAGCTGTATTGACAGTCAAATCAGAGTGCTGGGAGCTGTCATTAAGAAGAAGAGATCGACAGGAGTTGGGGTTTGAAGTGGGATTGGGCCCAGTCATCTGTTGTGAGGTCCCGCCTGGTTTTCTGCTGTGAAATTTAGGGTTGTTATCCACTGGGGTAAAGAAAACAAGTGACTAGTGACACTGCATGTCAAATACGATGGCTTTTGACGTGTGTGTAATAGTGCTCACTGGTTCAATCCTCTTGCATCCATTTGCAGTGAATGCTATACTGCCACGCCACCACCACTACCAACCCACAGGTACAAGCCCACAAGTTCCATATCCATAGTCGTTTAAATGCTTTTCTTGGCATTAAATATTACAATCGAACTTCTAGTCCTACAGGCCAGCAAATCTGGTGTGCAGTAAACAAAACTGTTCCCCTCATAGAACATAGTTTAATTATATTCTGATCCTGGAAAATCTATAGTAAGTTCTGTTAGTTACTGGTAACCTTTTGATATAACATAACTTGTATTTTTGTTTAAGTTTTGTTTTAAACCAGACCGTAGAATTTCTAACAGCCAAATAACATGTTTTTTTCTTTTTTGAGCTCAGAATAAAAAGACACAGACATTGAATAGTATAGACAACTCTTTACAAAATATACATTATTAAAATATCGCATAAGAACATTAGCCAAAAAAAACAAAAAACAACAAAAGAAAAAACGTATAACACGACCTGCGACCTGTGAGACACTATAAAGCAATGCACACTGGTCCAAGCCATGGTTTGGTATGTACTACGAAAATCAGTTCTCCAAAGAGCTTACACTCTAATTGATTGAAAAATTACAACATACCAAAATGTGTTAAGTAAGCAAAAAGGCACTGAGAGGTAACACTAGCTGTTCTTGCGTTTGGAAGATCATCGGTAAGACCTGGCCTGTTAAACCTCAGTAACGTTACATTAAAGTACTGGTATCTGACCATAATGCCTCACTAGAGCTGGTCCCTGTAATAAATAGTAGTAGTTCTACATGACAGATCAGGGGTAAAGTTGGCCAATACGATAAAGAGATGAGGAAGAAATGATGCGAGAGAGCGCAAAATGTTCTCTCCAGGCACTTTGTCTGCTGGTGAATGTCTGTTGTAGCTGTGCTCCCAAATATTTAAAATAGTGCAGGCGGCCATCTTGTCACTTCACCGGTCTCCCTCAGGGCAGGCTGCTGATGTCCCTCCTTGGAGGGGGACCCACAGGCTTTGGGCATGAGTCATTGGCTTTCCCTTCAAACATCATAATACTGCAAACATAAAAAAACGAAATGTTAGAGGGGGGAAAAGTGCTGATAAATTGTACGAAGATACTTGTAACATTTGGTAAATATTAGCTGAGGAGTTTTCAACAACATGGATTCAGCTAGAAAATGTGTGCCCCACAAACCCTCCTGCAAGCCACACAATATACCAGCATCACACAATGCCAGGGCACTGAACCTGTACAGAGCTCATTACTGTGACTTCATCATATTATCTCATTATTTCACCATATGGTGGTACGCTTGTTTCTCCATAATCTCCTCCTCACTCATTGGTAGAGTTACTAAACATTCCAAAAGTAGAGGTGTTGCCCATAGCAACCAATTAGATTGTAGCTTTCATGTTCTAGAATGTATTGGATAGATGATAGCTAGAATCTGATTGGTTGCTATGGGCAACACCCTCATTTTTGCTTTTTAGAAGGTTTAGCAAATCTACCCCTCTCCTGTATCCACCTCCATTCAAAGAAACCCCGCCCCCATATATGCTCCTATTGCTTGTGTCTCCAAGACCCCCCACGACCTTGCAGCGCTTCCATGTACTGTCTGGATGCGGGTCTATAGTCCACCTACATGAAGCTCTAACTTTATTATTGGAACACATGACATAGTATCTAACTACTAAAGCTAAAAACAGTTTTGCGTTTTTTTTTTTAATATAAACACATTCCAATTATACACTGTGTCCAAACCATAATATCTTTAGAATGTTTATAATATATTTATCGTAATATTTTTATGTAAAACACGCAGGAAGAATACTGAAGCTGAGCTGCACTTCCTAGAACTGTTTTTAGAACATGCAACCAAATTCTTTAATTGGATGGTAAGCGCTCTGTTACTTGCATGCCCCGGCGGACCACCACCATTATATTTATTAGTTCTATAACGTTTCACAGCAAAAGCTTAAATAGTCAAAGAACAACATGAAACTCCTTATTTTGTACTCATTACGAATCTAAGTTATTATTATTATTAATTTTTATTTATAGGGCGCCACTAGGTGTCCGTAGCGCCGTACAGGGACAAACAAAGTTACAATACAAAGGTGAGACAGCACGATACAGTAAACAAAACGCACAGTAACTCCGAGATCTCAAAGCACAGCTAGAGGGGCGGGGGAGGGGAGAGGGGAAGGTCCCGCATACGGCGGAGCCCAAGAGGGCACGGAAGGCAGGCAAACCCCCAGAGTGGAGAGGAGGGCAAGGTAGCTGGAGAGCAGAGTTAAAAGTGGTGAAGACAGGAGGAGATATGACCCTGCTCAAAGGAGCGTACAATCTAAGGGGTGGGGTAGACAGACAGAGAGACACAAGGGAGGGAGAGAAGGAGGATAAGGGAAGGGGAAGAGGCAGAAGATCTGGTAGGGAGTTAAGTGGGAGACTGGAAGGCTTTAAGAAAGAGGTGGGTTTTTAGAGCCTGTTTGAAACAGGACAGGTTAGGGCAGGTTCTGATAGTTACTGATAGGTTCTGATAGTTACAGCTAAGTTGCAAGTTCATTTAACTTCTCATTAGGAAGTTTTGATCTTAGTATTGAGTATCTGAGGAACAATCTGGCATGCTAAGGAAGCAGAAGAAAACAAGAAGTACAGAGATATCAGATGAATATCTTTCTTTGCAGTGACTGCGACAGACAAAATAGAAAAGAAATGAAGCTAGTTAAAGGTATATCGATCATTTTACACTTTTGGCAGCTGATAAATTACTTAAAGCCGCAATACCACATACATTTATTTTTTTCGTTTGTAGAGCAAGTTAAGTACATTTCAAGCACTCATTTGAGTTTGTCATTTTTCTTAGCTGTCCTACAAATCATTATCTCCTTGTCAAAATCTCTCTGGAACGTGTGCGCGCATACATACAAACACACACACACACACACACACACACACACTATCATGTGATGGCAGAGGGGAGCAGTAGCAGGATTTTACAGCTCAGGCAGAGCTCAGAGGGGCTTTCCAAAGCCTCTCTGCTCATTATATCATATGCCATGTGACTGTGGTTGCCATGGTAGTCACATGACACTGGAAACTGTGCCCATTTATAAGTCAGTAATAGCAGCCTGAGGAAACAAACCAAGGAAAACGGTAATTATCAAGCTTCTTATAGCCTGCCACTAGACCTCACTTTTTCATAGGATTGCTGCTTAAATGCATATTGGCGATGCGATTTTTCTTAGTTTTTGCTAGCGTTAGTAGAAAGCAGAACCCCCGCCCCCATCACGGATTTACATGAACAGACGATGTTGCAATATGTGTTCAGCTATTCTTTCTGTACAAGCCCTTCTATGTACAAACAAGATTCCGTTGTCCACCTGACCCAATTGCTAAGCCTCCATGTTTTTATGTTGCACCAATAGTCATTGACCTACGTATCCATTTAAGATCCCTGTATGATGAAGGTGAACTTAGTACAATAACACATAATATCCCCGGACTGGGCACACCTACTAGGGTAGGGAATGTTTATACAAAAGCAGCAACCAGCTGATGGCTATTGGCTTTATCGTGGAAGAAAACAGCTGACTGAATGATGTGTTTTACTAAAGGATCACATTTACTGTTTTTTAATAATAGAGGGGGTGACGTTACAAGAAAGGCCGAGTCTGGTAAGTAGGACAGTGAGACACATCCAGCTGTAACATTCCTTCTCCATCCCTCCGTCTGCTCTTAGCCAGATAGATGCTCAAAATTGGCTGCAGTGACATTTAATCTGCTAGGCGGGACCCACTGCAAGGCACCAGGGGGCCCAGATATGATTCAGTCCTAAAAATATATTACTTAAACTAGGGGATAATTCAACAGAACAATCTTAAAACTTATAATAACTTATTTATTTATGTGGCAAACACCAAGCTGGTGTCTGAGAAGGGTCCGGTCCAGAGTTCTGATGGACTGGATAAAACTATTTAATTTCTATAACTTCTCTGTATTTGAATGGGACCATACCATCCAGTGTATGGATGGTAACATGAATTATAATAGATGGCTAACTAAGCAGCTAATATCTCCTACATATCAATGCTCATAGGTGATTTTGGGTGGTAGCGTTGTGGGAGGGGGGGAATTGTCCTTTGTTAGCTAATGGGTTATTTATTATTATGCAATTAGCCAAAGTTCTGGACTTCACACAATTTATGAAAGGGCTAATGCCAGAGAAATCAGAGATTTTGCTGACCTTAACTTACCAGCCAATAGACCCCTTCCCCCATAAACCTTTTTGTGGACAGCGGTATCAGCGGTCTTATCAAGTTGCAAAAGGCTACGCAAAGTAACGCCATCTCAGCTTGGAGACGCTTGCCTATAATATGGGATTCAGCTGAAGCCTCTCTGACTTTGCAGATTCCTTACCACTATGTGCATGTGCCAACGCTAGCGGTGCACACTCCGTTCATCAGTAGCATTAGGCTGCTGGTCAATAGAAAAATATCCTCCAGGAAGGGGGGTTCTTTGCCGGAGTTCCAAAAGCAGCTCCGGCAGGGTAAATAGCAGCGGTACAACATTCTGTGTTGCTGCGATAAGCGGCGATACAGAATGTTAAGAACCACAGAGATCTGTATGGCCATAATAAATAGACCCTTAGGGCTAGATTTACGAAACTGCGGGTTTGAAAAAGTGGAGACGTTGCCAATAGCAACCTGATTCTAGCTGTCATTTATTTAGAACACTCTACAAAATGACAACTAGAATCTGATTGGTTGCTATAGGCAACATCTCCACTTTTTCAAACCCGCAGTTTAGTAAATATACCCCTTAATATTGATTTGGAACTTAAAAGTTAGTGCTGCAGTACCACTTCAGACCAAGAGGTGGCAACACAAAGCCAAACCAGTGTTCACAGTGTATAAAACTATTATGTGATTGTCATTGGCATTATTTTTGTATTTATATATTTATGTTATCCATATATAAGAGTGTAACCTAGCAGTTAATGTTTGTTAAGGTGAAATCCCTGCATGAATATCCTATGTGTGTGTAAGTGGCGTTTAATATTTCTATAACTGTAAAGTGTCTAGACCAGTGGTTCCCAAACGTTTGCAGTTCGCGGCACCCTTAGAGTCTCCATATTTTTTTCAAGGCACCCCTCCAAAATAATTACCGAGCGGTCCTGTTTTATAAGTAGTTGGGTCAAAAAACATAAAGTATTTAGGTCAGGACAGAAATACTTATTTATTGTATGGAAAGATACACATAAATCCAAGGGAAAAGAAAATGTTTATATATTTTTTTCAATTATATTTCTGTCAAAGAATAATTTACGACTAACTCACTCTCTGCCCCCTCTGCATAATCATTCACACTCTCTGTGCCCCTGCATCATCCACACTCCCTGTTCCCCTCTGCATCATCATCCACACTCTCTGTTCCCCTCTGCATCATCCACACTCTCTGTGCCCCTGCATCATCCACACTCTCTGTGCCCCTCTGCATCATCCACACTCTCTGTGCCCCTCTGCATCATCCACACTCTCTGTGCCCCTCTGCATCATCATCCACACTCTCTGTGCCCCTGCATCATCCACACTCCCTGTTCCCCTCTGCATCATCATCCACACTCTCTGTTCCCCTCTGCATCATCCACACTCCCTGTGCCCCTCTGCATCATCCACACTCTCTGTGCCCCTCTGCATCATCCACACTCTCTGTGCCCCTCTGCATCATCCACACTCTCTGTGCCCCTCTGCATAATCATTCACACTCTCTGTGCCCCTGCATCATCCACACTCCCTGTTCCCCTCTGCATCATCATCCACACTCTCTGTTCCCCTCTGCATCATCCACACTCCCTGTGCCCCTCTGCATCATCCACACTCTCTGTGCCCCTCTGCATCATCCACACTCTCTGTGCCCCTCTGCATCATCCACACTCTCTGTGCCCCTCTGCATAATCATTCACACTCTCTGTGCCCCTGCATCATCCACACTCCCTGTTCCCCTCTGCATCATCATCCACACTCTCTGTTCCCCTCTGCATCATCCACACTCCCTGTGCCCCTCTGCATCATCCACACTCCCTGTGCCCCTCTGCATCATCCACACTCTCTGTGCCCCTCTGCATCATCCACACTCTCTGTGCCCCTCTGCATCATCATCCACACTCTCTGTGCCCCTGCATCATCCACACTCTCTGTTCCCCTCTGCATCATCCACACTCTCTGTGCCCCTGCATCATCCACACTCCCTGTGCCCCTCTGCATCATCCACACTCTCTGTGCCCCTCTGCATCATCATCCACACTCTCTGTGCCCCTGCATCATCCACACTCTCTGTTCCCCTCTGCATCATCCACACTCTCTGTGCCCCTGCATCATCCACACTCCCTGTGCCCCTCTGCATCATCCACACTCTCTGTGCCCCTCTGCATCATCATCCACACTCTCTGTGCCCCTGCATCATCCACACTCTCTGTGCCCCTCTGCATCATCATCCACACTCTCTGTGCCCCTGCATCATCCACACTCTCTGTTCCCCTCTGCATCATCCACACTCTCTGTGCCCCTGCATCATCCACACTCTCTGTTCCCCTCTGCATCATCCACACTCTCTGTTCCCCTCTGCATCATCCACACTCCCTGTGCCCCTCTGCATCATCATCCACACTCTCTGCATCCACTCTCTGTGCCCCCTCTGCATCCACTCTCTGTGCCCCCCCTCTCTGGGACTGGTTGGGCAGGGGGGCGTCGGTCCCCTGGGCCGCTCAGAGTGATCGCTGTTCGGGTCCCGGGCGCCGTCGGATTGTAAGTTATTTATTTATTTTTCGTCCCCTGGCCACGGTACCGCTGTGACAGCGCCGCGACACCCCTGGGAGCCGTGGCGCACACTTTGGGAACCTAGGGTCTAGGCTATTCGCTGTTAAAAGGAAACCTCTTTCATAGACAGCAACAGAACAGCGCCACCCGGTGGTCATATTATTGTGGAAATGTCGGTGTCTTGTTTGGCTTTACAAAGCATTAACTTTTAAACAAAGCAACTCCAAAGCGCAAGAATAACTATGTTTGTATTCTAGCATCAAGAACAATACAAATAGTATATTGGTATATATTGTTTATTAAATGAATAGGTTTATAGTCTGATGCTGCCTTTAAGAGTAGGGTCTGTTGGCTCTCCAGTGGTTGTGGAACTACAAGTCCCAGCAAAACTGCTTAAGAGCACAAATTATTTTGATTTCTATACAGACTTTTCCCCAAACAGCAGCATCAAACCAGGAATTGAAAACGTAGTAAGTGACCTTCAAGAAATAAAGTACTAGTACTTTCCATGATTCTGTAAGAGCTTCAGTATCATGGAAGGGAGCATTGCAGCCGGTCCATCCCTCCTCCTTGTCCCCTCAGCCCCTCTTCAGGGAGCGATCTACACAGAGCTCCCATTCGGGCAACCCATGGGAATGCATTGAAATAGCCTGTTCCTGCTCTCAAGGCAGGGGGGGAAATAACAAGGCGTACAGAAAACGGATTGTTGAGAGGCTAGGCACTCTGCCACATCTGAGCTAGACTCACACACTCCAGAGGCAGCCAGCCCCCTTCCTTCCAAATCAAGGCTAATGCACCAATAGATAATAGCCGATAACAGAGAGGTGAAGGGGAGAGAAGGATGGAAACAAGGGCAGGGAAGGGAGGGTCACCTCACAAAGGCTTCCAGTGTTCCCCAGGCCAGGCTGATGTAATTGGAGGCACAAAGTAGGCTCTGAGGACACAGAACCTGCTGTGTGTGACTATGTTAATGGAGCTTTCTTCTATGCAAGGTGACACGTTACCTGATCACAAAGACCCCAATTTATCCTCTTTGATAGGAAACATTTCAAGTCTAGAGAGCACATTCCGCTGCGCCGCTGCTTTGTACAGTGATACCGAGTACCTCTACACCTCTCGCTTTTAATCTATGTCTGATGGACTGAGGGGATCAACACAACTTTTTGGAGGGACCCTATTAATTACGCTCGCCCGCATCTCACGTAGCGTTTTTTCCCATGTGGCGTCTGGCTTTGATGTCAATGTAAGTTCCAAACAAATAACCATAGTTTGTTCAGTACAGAGAAGTCACCCCATGATTCCTTTTGTGTGTGTCGGCTAAAACAGAAGCAGAGTAATCGTTATAGGGGGGTAACCACATTAATCTTTTTAATATGTTTGGACCGTGGGTCTGAATTCCAGGAAAAAGCCAGCCAAAAAAAAATTCCCTTGAGAATCAAGGCACGTTGGAGCCCCATACCAGATACTGGAGCATTGTACCCAAAATAGTCCTGATTTTTGTGTGGTGGTCCAGGGTTCCTGCAGGTAGAATGGGTATGGCCAACTGGACTCTGGGCATGATCACAATGTATGGAGGGGCTAGGTCGGGGCTTGGTTGGCACACGAGGGTGCATGGGCAATTTAATTTAAGTTTTTAGGTGGAATGAGGGGTATATGGGCATTAATTGCGGGAATAAAGACACGGCAGGTATCTTGGGTGGCTCGAAGGTCTGGGGATCCCAAATCCAGCACTGGAAATTTTATTGTTGGCGTTTCTATGCTCTTGATAAATGTTATACTAAACAGAAAAAAAAATCTAAATAAATTCATGTCCTAAGAATTTTACATAAATGTAATAAACAACTTTTGTTTGAAAGCCATAGTAAACACTAACAATTAATGAAGTGAAGCAGTTAATGCTATAAAGAGTTTGTATACTCTAGGGACATTCTTGCCACCTGTGTCCCTCCCCAGCCTCTATCCCTTATAAACACACCTGTACATTCAGGGAGGAGCAAACCCGCCACTGTCCTTTGAGGAATCATCAGCAAATTATTTAGCAGATTAACTGGAAGCTGTGAAGTATTTGGATTGCTGTCAGGTATGTTTTGTCTGCGCCTGGCTATTCCTCTGAGGTGCATCTAATTGCTCAGTGACTGCATGTCTGCTGGTGATAATCATACACAACCCACGTACTACCAGCTCAGCCTTTGTGTACGGAGTCAGGTGACCTTTGTAAATATGACAAGTCTTCCAAGTGAAAGCAAATTAAATTCTATGAATTTCTTATATGCAGACTGCCGGACTAAGGAGGACTTCTAAAGTCTGCCATCTACCGTCTCACTTCCTGGCATCCTTACCCCTTGTCTGCCATCTACGATCTCTTCCTGGCATCCTTACCCCTTGCCTGCCATCTACCGTCTCCCTGGCATCCTTACCCCTTGTCTGCAAATCTACCACCTCTCTTCCTGGCATCCTTACCCCTTGCCCACCATCTACCGTCTCTCTTCCTGGCATCCTTACCCCTTGCCTGCAAATGTACCACCTCTCTTTCTGACATCCTTACCCCTCATCTGCCATCTCTCTTCCTGGCATCCTTACCTCTTGTCTGCATCTACCATCTCTCTTCCTGGCATCCTTACCCCTTGCCCGCCATCTACCGTCTCTCTTCCTGGCATCCTAACCCCTTGCCTGCCATCTACCGTCTCTCTTCCTGGCATCCTTACCCCTTGCCTGCAAATCTACCTCCTCTCTGCCTGGCATCCTTACCCCTCATCTGCCAACTCTCTTCCTGGCATCCTTACCCCTTGCCTGCCATCTACCGTCTCCCTGGCATCCTTACCCCTTGCCTGCCATCTACCGTCTCTCTTCCTGGCATCCTTACCCCTTGCCTACCATTTACCCTCTCTCTTCCTGGCATCCTTACCCCATGCCTACCATTTACCCTCTCTCTTCCTGGCATCCTTACCCCTTGCCTGTCATCTACCATCTCTCTTTCTGGCATCCTTACCCCTTGCCCGCCATCTACCGTCTCTCTTCCTGGCATCCTTACCCCTTGCCTGCCATCTACGATCTCTTCCTGGCATCCTTACCCCTTGCCTGCCATCTACCGTCTCTCTTCCTGGCATCCTTACCCCTTGCCTACCATTTACCCTCTCTCTTCCTGGCATCCTTACCCCATGCCTACCATTTACCCTCTCTCTTCCTGGCATCCTTACCCCTTGCCTGTCATCTACCATCTCTCTTTCTGGCATCCTTACCCCTTGCCCGCCATCTACCGTCTCTCTTCCTGGCATCCTTACCCCTTGCCTGCCATCTACGATCTCTTCCTGGCATCCTTACCCCTTGCCTGCCATCTACCGTCTCCCTGGCATCCTTACCCCTTGTCTGCAAATCTACCACCTCTCTTCCTGGCATCCTTACCCCTTGCCCACCATCTACCGTCTCTCTTCCTGGCATCCTTACCCCTTGCCTGCAAATGTACCACCTCTCTTTCTGACATCCTTACCCCTCATCTGCCATCTCTCTTCCTGGCATCCTTACCTCTTGTCTGCATCTACCGTCTCTCTTCCTGGCATCCTTACCCCTTGCCCGCCATCTACCGTCTCTCTTCCTGGCATCCTTACCCCTTGCCTGCCATCTACCGTCTCTCTTCCTGGCATCCTTACCCCTTGCCTGCAAATCTACCTCCTCTCTGCCTGGCATCCTTACCCCTCATCTGCCAACTCTCTTCCTGGCATCCTTACCCCTTGCCTGCCATCTACCGTCTCCCTGGCATCCTTACCCCTTGCCTGCCATCTACCGTCTCTCTTCCTGGCATCCTTACCCCTTGCCTACCATTTACCCTCTCTCTTCCTGGCATCCTTACCCCTTGCCTGTCATCTACCATCTCTCTTTCTGGCATCCTTACCCCTTGCCCGCCATCTACCGTCTCTCTTCCTGGCATCCTTACCCCTTGCCTGCCATCTACGATCTCTTCCTGGCATCCTTACCCCTTGCCTGCCATCTACCGTCTCCCTGGCATCCTTACCCCTTGTCTGCAAATCTACCACCTCTCTTCCTGGCATCCTTACCCCTTGCCCACCATCTACCGTCTCTCTTCCTGGCATCCTTACCCCTTGCCTGCAAATGTACCACCTCTCTTTCTGACATCCTTACCCCTCATCTGCCATCTCTCTTCCTGGCATCCTTACCTCTTGTCTGCATCTACCGTCTCTCTTCCTGGCATCCTTACCCCTTGCCCGCCATCTACCGTCTCTCTTCCTGGCATCCTTACCCCTTGCCTGCCATCTACCGTCTCTCTTCCTGGCATCCTTACCCCTTGCCTGCAAATCTACCTCCACTCTGCCTGGCATCCTTACCCCTCATCTGCCAACTCTCTTCCTGGCATCCGTACCCCTTGCCTGCTATCTACCGTCTCCCTGGCATCCTTACCCCTTGCCTGCCATCTACCGTCTCTCTTCCTGGCATCCTTACCCCTTGCCTACCATTTACCCTCTCTCTTCCTGGCATCCTTACCCCTTGCCTGTCATCTACCATCTCTCTTTCTGGCATCCTTACCCCTTGCCCGCCATCTACCGTCTCTCTTCCTGGCATCCTTACCCCTTGCCTGCCATCTACGATCTCTTCCTGGCATCCTTACCCCTTGCCTGCCATCTACCGTCTCCCTGGCATCCTTACCCCTTGTCTGCAAATCTACCACCTCTCTTCCTGGCATCCTTACCCCTTGCCCACCATCTACCGTCTCTCTTCCTGGCATCCTTACCCCTTGCCTGCAAATGTACCACCTCTCTTTCTGACATCCTTACCCCTCATCTGCCATCTCTCTTCCTGGCATCCTTACCTCTTGTCTGCATCTACCGTCTCTCTTCCTGGCATCCTTACCCCTTGCCCGCCATCTACCGTCTCTCTTCCTGGCATCCTTACCCCTTGCCTGCCATCTACCGTCTCTCTTCCTGGCATCCTTACCCCTTGCCTGCAAATCTACCTCCTCTCTGCCTGGCATCCTTACCCCTCATCTGCCAACTCTCTTCCTGGCATCCTTACCCCTTGCCTGCCATCTACCGTCTCCCTGGCATCCTTACCCCTTGCCTGCCATCTACCGTCTCTCTTCCTGGCATCCTTACCCCTTGCCTACCATTTACCCTCTCTCTTCCTGGCATCCTTACCCCTTGCCTGTCATCTACCATCTCTCTTTCTGGCATCCTTACCCCTTGCCCGCCATCTACCGTCTCTCTTCCTGGCATCCTTACCCCTTGCCTGCCATCTACGATCTCTTCCTGGCATCCTGACCCCTTGCCTGCCATCTACCGTCTCCCTGGCATCCTTACCCCTTGTCTGCAAATCTACCACCTCTCTTCCTGGCATCCTTACCCCTTGCCCACCATCTACCGTCTCTCTTCCTGGCATCCTTACCCCTTGCCTGCAAATGTACCACCTCTCTTTCTGACATACTTACCCCTCATCTGCCATCTCTCTTCCTGGCATCCTTAGCTCTTGTCTGCATCTACCGTCTCTCTTCCTGGCATCCTTACCCCTTGCCCGCCATCTACCGTCTCTCTTCCTGGCATCCTTACCCCTTGCCTGCCATCTACCGTCTCTCTTCCTGGCATCCTTACCCCTTGCCTGCAAATCTACCTCCTCTCTGCCTGGCATCCTTACCCCTCATCTGCCAACTCTCTTCCTGGCATCCTTACCCCTTGCCTGCCATCTACCGTCTCCCTGGCATCCTTACCCCTTGCCTGCCATGTACCGTCTCTCTTCCTGGCATCCTTACCCCTTGCCTACCATTTACCCTCTCTCTTCCTGGCATCCTTACCCCTTGCCTACCATTTACCCTCTCTCTTCCTGGCATCCTTACCCCTTGCCTGTCATCTACCATCTCTCTTTCTGGCATCCTTACCCCTTGCCCGCCATCTACCGTCTCTCTTCCTGGCATCCTTACCCCTTGCCTGCCATCTACGATCTCTTCCTGGCATCCTTACCCCTTGCCTGCCATCTACCGTCTCCCTGGCATCCTTACCCCTTGTCTGCAAATCTACCACCTCTCTTCCTGGCATCCTTACCCCTCATCTGCCATCTCTCTTCCTGGCATCTTTACCTCTTGTCTGCATCTACCGTCTCTCTTCCTGGCATCCTTACCCCTTGCCCGCCATCTACCGTCTCTCTTCCTGGCATCCTTACCCCTTGCCTGCCATCTACCGTCTCTCTTCCTGGCATCCTTACCCCTTGCCTGCAAATCTACCTCCTCTCTGCCTGGCATCCTTACCCCTCATCTGCCAACTCTCTTCCTGGCATCCGTACCCCTTGCCTGCTATCTACCGTCTCCCTGGCATCCTTACCCCTTGCCTGCCATCTACCGTCTCTCTTCCTGGCATCCTTACCCCTTGCCTACCATTTACCCTCTCTCTTCCTGGCATCCTTACCCCTTGCCTGTCATCTACCATCTCTCTTTCTGGCATCCTTACCCCTTGCCCGCCATCTACCGTCTCTCTTCCTGGCATCCTTACCCCTTGCCTGCCATCTACGATCTCTTCCTGGCATCCTTACCCCTTGCCTGCCATCTACCGTCTCCCTGGCATCCTTACCCCTTGTCTGCAAATCTACCACCTCTCTTCCTGGCATCCTTACCCCTTGCCCACCATCTACCGTCTCTCTTCCTGGCATCCTTACCCCTTGCCTGCAAATGTACCACCTCTCTTTCTGACATCCTTACCCCTCATCTGCCATCTCTCTTCCTGGCATCCTTACCTCTTGTCTGCATCTACCGTCTCTCTTCCTGGCATCCTTACCCCTTGCCCGCCATCTACCGTCTCTTTTCCTGGCATCCTTACCCCTTGCCTGCCATCTACCGTCTCTCTTCCTGGCATCCTTACCACTTGCCTGCAAATCTACCTCCTCTCTGCCTGGCATCCTTACCCCTCATCTGCCAACTCTC
Organism: Mixophyes fleayi; assembly: GCF_038048845.1. Lineage (NCBI taxonomy): Eukaryota > Metazoa > Chordata > Amphibia > Anura > Limnodynastidae > Mixophyes > Mixophyes fleayi. Next base: position 118,374,027 of record NC_134410.1, on the reverse strand, counting down.
TTCCTGGCATCCTTACCCCTTGCCTGCCATCTACCGTCTCTCTTCCTGGCATCCTTACCCCTTGCCTACCATTTACCCTCTCCCTGGCATCCTTACCCCTTGCCTACCATTTACCCTCTCTCTTCCTGGCATCCTTACCCCTTGCCTGTCATCTACCATCTCTCTTCCTGGCATCCTTACCCCTTGCCTACCATTTACCCTCTCTCTTCCTGGCATCCTTACCCCTTGCCTACCATTTACCCTCTCTCTTCCTGGCATCCTTACCCCTTGCCTGTCATCTACCATCTCTCTTTCTGGCATCCTTACCCCTTGCCTGTCATCTACCATCTCTCTTTCTGGCATCCTTACCCCTTGCCCGCCATCTACCGTCTCTCTTCCTGGCATCCGTACCCCTTGCCTGCTATCTACCGTCTCCCTGGCATCCTTACCCCTTGCCTGCCATCTACCGTCTCTCTTCCTGGCATCCTTACCCCTTGCCTACCATTTACCCTCTCTCTTCCTGGCATCCTTACCCCTTGCCTGTCATCTACCATCTCTCTTTCTGGCATCCTTACCCCTTGCCCGCCATCTACCGTCTCTCTTCCTGGCATCCTTACCCCTTGCCTGCCATCTACGATCTCTTCCTGGCATCCTTACCCCTTGTCTGCCATCTACCGTCTCCCTGGCATCCTTACCCCTTGTCTGCAAATCTACCACCTCTCTTCCTGGCATCCTTACCCCTTGCCCACCATCTACCGTCTCTCTTCCTGGCATCCTTACCCCTTGCCTGCAAATGTACCACCTCTCTTTCTGACATCCTTACCCCTCATCTGCCATCTCTCTTCCTGGCATCCTTACCTCTTGTCTGCATCTACCGTCTCTCTTCCTGGCATCCTTACCCCTTGCCCGCCATCTACCGTCTCTCTTCCTGGCATCCTTACCCCTTGCCTGCCATCTACCGTCTCTCTTCCTGGCATCCTTACCACTTGCCTGCAAATCTACCTCCTCTCTGCCTGGCATCCTTACCCCTCATCTGCCAACTCTCTTCCTGGCATCCTTACCCCTTGCCTGCCATCTACCGTCTCCCTGGCATCCTTACCCCTTGCCTGCCATCTACCGTCTCTCTTCCTGGCATCCTTACCCCTTGCCTACCATTTACCCTCTCCCTGGCATCCTTACCCCTTGCCTACCATTTACCCTCTCTCTTCCTGGCATCCTTACCCCTTGCCTGTCATCTACCATCTCTCTTTCTGGCATCCTTACCCCTTGCCCGCCATCTACCGTCTCTCTTCCTGGCATCCTTACCCCTTGCCTGCCATCTACCGTCTCTCTTCCTGGCATCCTTACCCCTTGCCTGCAAATCTACCTCCTCTCTGCCTGGCATCCTTACCCCTCATCTGCCAACTCTCTTCCTGGCATCCTTACCCCTTGCCTGCCATCTACCGTCTCCCTGGCATCCTTACCCCTTGCCTGCCATCTACCGTCTCTCTTCCTGGCATCCTTACCCCTTGCCTACCATTTACCCTCTCTCTTCCTGGCATCCTTACCCCTTGCCTACCATTTACCCTCTCTCTTCCTGGCATCCTTACCCCTTGCCTGTCATCTACCATCTCTCTTTCTGGCATCCTTACCCCTTGCCCGCCATCTACCGTCTCTCTTCCTGGCATCCTTACCCCTTGCCTGCCATCTACCGTCTCTCTTCCTGGCATCCTTACCCCTTGCCTGCAAATCTACCTCCTCTCTGCCTGGCATCCTTACCCCTCATCTACCACCTCTCTTCCTGGCATCCTTACCCCTTGCCTGCCATCTACCGTCTCCCTGGCATCCTTACCCCTTGCCTGCCATTTACCCTCTCTCTTCCTGGCATCCTTACCCCTTGCCTACCATTTACCCTCTCTCTTCCTGGCATCCTTACCCCTTGCCTACCATTTACCCTCTCTCTTCCTGGCATCCTTACCCCTTGCCTACCATTTACCCTCTCTCTTCCTGGCATCCTTACCCCTTGCCTGCCATCTACCGTCTCTCTTCCTGGCATCCTTACCCCTTGTTTGCCATCTACCGTCTCTCTTCCTGGCATCCTCACCCCTTGTCTGCCATCCACCGTCTCTCTTCCTGGCATCCTCACCCCTTGCCTGCCATCTACATTCTCTCTTCCTGGCATCCTTACTCCTTGCCTGCCATCTACCATCTCTCTTCCTGGCATCCTTACCCCTTATCTGCCATCTACCACCTCTCTTCCTGGCATCCTTACCCCTTGTCTGTCATCTACCACCTCTCTTCATGGCAATATGGTGGACATGACACTTGCCTTTATATGGTGGGGCTTAGGGCTGTAAATGGTGAGCATGGGGCTGTATGTGGTACACATTGTAACGGCATATAATGGTCATTGGTCACTGCCAGTATACATTGGGCACTATGTGTGCTTGGAATAGGGATGTATAATATGTTGAACATAGAGCTATACACAAACAAGTGAGTCTGCTTTTCATGCATTCTGTACATTCACTTGTCAGTGCGCTACAAGGGGGAATTACACCACTGGTAATGTATATTAGGGTGGCACCTGCTTCCCACCACAACATGAAGGATAGATGGAGGCATGTAGAAAGAAAGACTAATGATTGTGTAATTATGGAAATGCACGTGCTGACTGTTCATACTTCATTACACAAGCCTGAGGCTTCCTTAATGTTTGTTACTAGTCATGTGCTTAACAGCTAATTAAAGGGGAAAGGCTTGGACAGCCTGGTGCAGTTTAGTTATTGCTAAACTATAGCCTTTATCTTTGGTCAGCCTGCAGCTGTAATGCCCGATTTATCTGGTGCTTATGTGATATACAGTATGCAGAGGGTTTGCTGATCGAGGTAATGGGAAAACCTGATCTCCTTTATATGAAAGTCATTATCAAGACGGAGTAGGAGTCTTAGATAAAATCCTCTAGCTTTGCAAAAAGATGACTCGGGATTCCTAGGATTCAGATGGGGTCTCTCTCAGATCTGCCCTGTGCAATTCCAGGAAAAATGAGCACACAGAATCTCCTATAATAAAAGACAGATGTGTCTTAGCCCCTTGTAATGCTTTACTCGGACCCTGGAGCACAAGAGGTTTCCAGATATCTTGTGTGTCATGTCTACGGAATCAGTTATTGAGGAGTACCGTCACCTAGGCATTGTGGAGGCAGCCATGTTGTAGCCTGAACCAATAACTGCTGTAAAATTTTACGCCTCCCCATAGTGAGACCCCAGTCGGTGGTCCATGACCCAGAGTATCGTCTAGGACAGGCCTGTCCAACCTGCAGCCCTCCAGATGTTGTGCAACTACAAGTTCCAGCATGCCCTTCCAGCTATCAACAGGTTGTCTACTGGCAAAGCATGCTGGGGCTTGTAGTTTCACAACATCTGGAGGGCCGCAGGTTGGACAGGCCTGGTCTAGGAGGAGGATGGATCCACTATGGGCAGATGATAAGTCCTTTATTAAATATGCAAAGCACATTACTATAAATAAAATTGACCTGGTGTATTCTGCTAGACCTGGGCAGAGGTTGCCAGGGCTCTGTCATGCCCCTGCATCAGTGTACATATATAAACAATACTGTTATATTACAATGTAGGCTAATACTTGTTTTAATTACTTATTTTATTTTTTTAATTAGTTAATTTTTAAATACTTTTTTCAGCCACATTCGGTGTATCAAAAATCTGTCCAATTTTTACTTTTGCAACTGAGTTGATTGTCCCTAGAGAGAGGGGTTCAAAATGTGGGCGGTAGCTGAAGCACAGTGGAAGATCCATGGGTGGGATTTTCACCCTTCTATCTTCAGGATAGGAATAAATTATGCAAAATAAAATGAAATACTTGCCTAGTTTTCGTATATCTGCTTCAGAGAGATGTGAAGGCAAGTGTCACTCACTGGACTGTGAGTGCTTCTTCCCGGACATTTAGGAACCGTGGCCGTCCTCCATCCTGAGGGACTGCGCATGCGCAGCCCTTTCTATACCTCCAGTGTATGTTCCTTTAACTTAATTGGCAGATCAGGCAACCTCCCTATATTAAGCACCTGTGGTCAACACCACGTTGCCTGATCTTGGAGTCTCATTCCCCATGAGTCTCTGAAGGTGTTCCTGTGTTTCCTTGTTTATTCAGCCCTGCTGATTCCTGTGGTTTCCAAACCACTTCTACCTCTGTGGTTTCCAAACCACTTCTGCTACTGTGGTTCCCATACCACTTCTACCATCTACTGTATCATCGTGACTGTGAGCTGATTCCTATCCGCTGCCTCCGTGCACTACAGTCTTCAACCTGCAACTCGTCTGTGTTTCATCATCGTGACTGCTAGCTGATTCCTATCCGCTGCCTCCGTGCACTACAGTCTTCAACCTGCAACTCGTCTGTGTTTCATCATCGTGACTGCTAGCTGATTCCTACCCGCTGCCTCCGTGCACTACAGTCTTCAACCTGCAACCCGTCTGTGTTTCATTGTGACTGTTTAGCTGATTCCTATCCGCTGCCTCTGTGCGCTTCAGTCTTCAGTCCTTGTCTTTTCTACCGTGTTTCCTTGAGTCTGCTGCCACTATTGCTACCCGCTACTCTCCGTGATCGTCTGTTCCAGTTCAACTCTGCTCCGGTGTCCCATCGTTACTGCACCTGCTGGTTGCTATTGGTTACCTCCGTGTTCCCGCAGAGACCCGCTGCTGTTACTTCTCAGCGCTACTCATCCATCTACTGCTGATCCGCTCTCCACGCCTTCCTGTGTTCCCTGCTGGTCTACCTACCTGTGCGCTGCACCTGCTAGACCCCTGCTTCACCCATCCAGGGACTTGTATCCTGCTGGCCTCCTGCTCTTCAGGTCTCTCTGCACTCCTGTCTGACTGCCTTCTCCTGAACCACGGTATGCATACTTCCCATTGACTGTGCTGTGTATTGCATACCTTGCTGGACTGTGTTGGTTCTCCTCTGGAGTGTACTATCCGCTGAGTCTATTGCCATCATTGACTGTGTTGGTTCTCCTCTGGAGTGTACTATCTGCTGACTCTACTGCCATCATTGACTGTGTTATCTCATGCCGGATTACTTCAAGAGACTTTCTATATTGGCAGTGTTGTTCAGTCATTTATACATTTATATTGTGCATATTACTGTGGATCAAAGTCAAGGTGCCCGTGTATATATTGTGTTGCAGTCTCTCCCCGTGCACCTCCTCACATATATATTCAGTAGTACAAGTGCTAGTGGCAGACCACTGACTCCTGTTTACAGTTTCACCTGTTCCAGTATCCTCTCACATAGCAGTGGTACAACTTGCTAACGCAGACCACTGACTCCCCGGATACCTCCACTTGGATTCCATTCCTTCACTCAGACAGCGGTACAACTGGCTATCCGCAGACCGCTGACTCTCATCACCTCCTCGTTTCTGTTGGACATTCCTCCTCACTATAGCAGTGGTACAACTTGCTACCGCAGACCACTGACTACCTTCACGTGTCCTTTGTCCATACAGTCCCTCGTGTATTACTACCTCCATATTGCCAGTGCTGCTAGTCATAGACTTTCCTGAGCATCTCATCATCTGCTATTTCCTGTTCCGTGATCACCCTGCTACCAGAGTACCATATTACCACCTATACTGCTCTGGTAAGCCTATCACCTGGTGATCCCTGGGTAAAGACTCCTAGTGCCCGTGACAGTAAGATCAGGCCATGACAGACCCAGATACGGAACCTACTGCTAAAGAGATGCTGCAGCATCTGGTCAGCCGTGTGGAGCAACAGGATGCTCGCCAACAGCTGTTACTTCAATGTTACCAATCGTTAACCTCCCAAGGAACATCTGGACAGACTGTTACAGCTAGTATTGAAGCTCCTGTACTTTCCTCCGTTTCCCCAGTGCCATCCCAGGTGTCTACAGCTCCTACGCTTCACCTGCCTACTCCGTCAAAATATGACGGGGACCCCAAAACTTGTAGAGGTTTCCTTAACCAATGTTCAGTCCATTTTGAACTCCAACCTCAAAATTTTTCTACCCATCGTTCCAGAGTGGCCTATCTTATCTCATTGTTTTCTGGACAAGCCCTGGCTTGGGCCTCCCCTCTGTGGGAAAGAAACGATCCAATTCTACAAGATAGTGCCAAATTCATTTCCACGTTCCGAAGTGTGTTCGATGAACCAGGTCGTGTGACCTCCGCTGCTTCCAGCATTCTTCGTTTGCGACAAGGCTCCCATACAGTAGGACAGTATGTCATTCAATTTAGGATCTTAGCCTCTGAACTTCAGTGGAACACTGAAGCATTAGTTGCCGCCTTCTGGCAGGGGCTCTCCGATAAAATTAAAGATGCACTGACTACCCAAGAGCTTCCTTCGTCACTAGAAGATTTGATCTCTCTTTGCCATCGTGTAGACATGAGATTTCGTGAAAGAGAATCTGAGAAAACAACTTCTGCTAAAGCACCTCTTCGTTTAAACCCTCAATTTCGTCCAGTTTCACCTTCTGTGATTCCCATGGAGATAGGACGTTCCAAATTATCTTTAGAAGAGAGGAAACGAAGAGTAAAGAATAGACTCTGTATCTATTGTGCTGATTCCACACATATACTCAGTTCTTGCCCTAAGAAATCGGGAAATGCCAGGCCCTAACTAGTTCTGGAGAGGTGAAGTTAGGGTCCCTGGAGTCCTCTCCATTGTCTATGAAATCTAAAGTCTGCGCTTTCGATGTTACGATTTCCTTTGCTACCAAATCCTTTGAGTCACAGGCATTGATTGATTCCGGAGCAGCAGGAAATTTCATTTCTAAATCACTAGTGAATCAATGGTCCCTACCAGTGATCACTTTAAAAACACCCATTACTGTGACGGCTATAGATGGATCACGTCTCATCAATGGTCTCATCACCCAGAGTACGTCTCCAGTAACCCTTCAGATTGGTGTACTACACCATGAAGAAATTTCGTTTTTAATTCTTCCTGTTACGACAAGTCCGATTGTCTTAGGCCTTCCATGGCTTCAATGTCACTCTCCCCAGATTGACTGGCGCACCCCTCAAGTTACGTCTTGGGGGCCTGAATGTCACCATCGTTGTCTCTCTCAAGTTATTCCTCTTAAAGTACAGCAATCTTCCATCTCATCTTCCTCCCCGGGACTCCCTCCTCAGTATGCTTCATTTGCCGATGTGTTTGATAAAGCTCAGTCTGAACGTCTTCCTCCTCATCGTTCTTGGGATTGTCCGATCGACCTTCTACCTGGCAAGACTCCTCCCAGGGGTCGGGTCTATCCTCTCTCGTTACCTGAAACTCAAGCCACATCTGAGTACATACAGGAGAATCTCCAGCGTGGGTTCATTCGACCTTCCACCTCTCCCGCTGGAGCTGGGTTCTTCTTCGTCAAAAAGAAGGATGGATCATTACGCCCTTGTATAGATTTTCGTGGACTCAACGCCATTACTATCAAGAATCGGTATCCCATTCCGCTGATCACTGAGCTATTTGATCGCATCAAGGGAGCTCGGATATTTACTAAGTTGGATCTTCGTGGTGCCTACAATTTAATTAGAATCCGTTCCGGTGACGAATGGAAGACCGCGTTTAACACCAGAGATGGGCATTACGAATATTTAGTAATGCCCTTCGGGCTGTGTAATGCCCCCGCGGTTTTCCAGGGTTTCATCAATGAGATCTTTCGGGACTTATTATATGTATGTGTCGTTGTCTACCTGGACGACATATTGATCTTCTCACAGGACCTGCCTTCTCATCACCAACATGTGGCAGAGGTCCTCTCCAGACTACGGAAAAACTCATTGTTCTGTAAATTGGAAAAATGTTCATTCGAGTTACCCCAGATTCCATTCTTGGGGTATATAGTTTCCGGAGTTGGCCTGAAGATGGATCCAGACAAAGTAAATGCTGTACTACATTGGCCTCAGCCAACTACTCTTCGTGCCATCCAGCGTTTTTTAGGTTTTGCCAATTACTATAGACGCTTCATTCAAGACTTCTCATCCATTGCATCTCCCATTGTGGCCTTAACTCGAAAAGGGGCTAATACTAAGCAATGGTCATCTGAGGCTCTCCAAGCCTTTCAAATCCTCAAAGAGTCCTTCTCGTCTGCTCCCATTCTGCGACAACCTGATGTGACACTCCCCTTCTTCCTAGAAGTAGATGCCTCTAATGTGGGCTTAGGAGCTATTCTCTCCCAACGCTCGGAGCAACAAAAATTACATCCTTGTGCCTTCTACTCTCGGGGTCTTCTGCCCGCAGAGAAAAACTATACTATCGGGGACAAGGAGTTGCTGGCCATCAAAGCTGCATTAGAGGAATGGAGATACTTGTTGGAAGGAGCTCGCCATCCGGTGACGATCTTCACGGATCATAAGAACTTGTCATATTTGCAATCTGCTCAATGCCTGAACCCTCGTCAAGCAAGATGGTCTCTTTTCTTTTCCCGTTTTGAATTAATTATAACCTTCAAACCAGCTGCTAAGAACAAGAAAGCTGACGCTCTATCTCGAGCTTTTGTGACGTCCTCTGATGTAGAAGAGGTTCCCAACCATGCTATTCTAGACCCCAAATGTATTTCTCTGGCTGCTTCATCCACCAAAATGCTACCATTTGGGAAGACCCTCGTGCCTCCTACTCTGAGGAGGAAAATCCTTTCGTGGTTCCATGCCTCTCGTTTTTCTGGACACGCCGGTGAACATAAGACCTTTGAGATTCTCTCTCGTAGTTACTGGTGGCCTTCAATGAGGAGAGACGTCAAAGAGTTTATTGCTTCCTGTGATTTATGTTCTCAGTTCAAATCCTCCCGCAGAACTCCAGCAGGGTTGCTGCGACCACTACCCATTCCGTCCAAGCCTTGGACCCATATTAGTATGGATTTCGTTACTGATTTGCCACCAAGTAAGAATCACAATACTATTTGGGTAGTGGTAGACAGATTTTCGAAGATGGCTCATTTCGTCCCTCTGTCCGGTTTACCTTCCTCGTCTACTCTGGCTGAACATTTCATTAGAGAAATCTTCCGCATCCATGGATGTCCGTCTGAGATTGTGTCAGATAGAGGAGTACAATTCGTTTCCAGATTCTGGCGGGCCCTTTGTAAAACCTTGGGCATACGATTAGCACTCTCATCGTCTTACCATCCGCAATCTAACGGACAAACGGAACGAGTCAATCAAGATCTTGAGACTTTTATTAGGATGTTCTCTTCAGCCAACCAAGACAACTGGGTAGAATTGCTCCCTTGGGCTGAATTCGCCCATAACAACATGTACCATGAGTCATCATCCAAAACTCCATTCTTTGTGGTCTACGGTCACCATCCGTCTTTTCCGGAATTTCCTGCCCTCCCGCCCACCCAAGTTCCTGCTGTGGAGACTGCTTGTCAGACCTTCAAAAATATCTGGTCTCAGGTCAAAACCTGTTTAAAGAAGACATCTAACAAATATAAGTCTTTCGCAGATAAGAAGAGGCGGGCTATTCCACCACTAAAAATTGGAGATCGTGTCTGGTTATCTACCAAAAATATTCGTTTGAAGGTTCCATCTATGAAATTCGCCCCTCGTTTTATTAGTCCATATAGGATCATTCAAGTTATCAATCCAGTATGTGTTAAACTTCTTCTTCCTAAGAATCTTCGGATTTCCAATGCCTTCCATGTGTCCTTGCTCAAACCTCTCATCATTAACCGTTTCTCGACTCCTTCCTCAGCACCGCAGCCAGTTCAAGTTCATCAGGAGGAGGATTTCGAGATTACTGAGGTATTGGATGCAAAAATTTCGCGAGGAGTCCTCCGTTTCCTCGTTCATTGGAAGGGCTTTGGTCCTGAAGAGCGTTCATGGATCAAAGCTGAAGATCTTAATGCTCCTGCCCTTCTGAAGAAGTTTTATTCCAAAAATCCGGACAAGCCCGGTTCCAGGCGTTCTGTGCCCACCTTTAAAAGGGGGGGTACTGTCACTCACTGGACTGTGAGTGCTTCTTCCCGGACATTTAGGAACCGTGGCCGTCCTCCATCCTGAGGGACTGCGCATGCGCAGCCCTTTCTATACCTCCAGTGTATGTTCCTTTAACTTAATTGGCAGATCAGGCAACCTCCCTATATTAAGCACCTGTGGTCAACACCACGTTGCCTGATCTTGGAGTCTCATTCCCCATGAGTCTCTGAAGGTGTTCCTGTGTTTCCTTGTTTATTCAGCCCTGCTGATTCCTGTGGTTTCCAAACCACTTCTACCTCTGTGGTTTCCAAACCACTTCTGCTACTGTGGTTCCCATACCACTTCTACCATCTACTGTATCATCGTGACTGTGAGCTGATTCCTATCCGCTGCCTCCGTGCACTACAGTCTTCAACCTGCAACTCGTCTGTGTTTCATCATCGTGACTGCTAGCTGATTCCTATCCGCTGCCTCCGTGCACTACAGTCTTCAACCTGCAACTCGTCTGTGTTTCATCATCGTGACTGCTAGCTGATTCCTACCCGCTGCCTCCGTGCACTACAGTCTTCAACCTGCAACCCGTCTGTGTTTCATTGTGACTGTTTAGCTGATTCCTATCCGCTGCCTCTGTGCGCTTCAGTCTTCAGTCCTTGTCTTTTCTACCGTGTTTCCTTGAGTCTGCTGCCACTATTGCTACCCGCTACTCTCCGTGATCGTCTGTTCCAGTTCAACTCTGCTCCGGTGTCCCATCGTTACTGCACCTGCTGGTTGCTATTGGTTACCTCCGTGTTCCCGCAGAGACCCGCTGCTGTTACTTCTCAGCGCTACTCATCCATCTACTGCTGATCCGCTCTCCACGCCTTCCTGTGTTCCCTGCTGGTCTACCTACCTGTGCGCTGCACCTGCTAGACCCCTGCTTCACCCATCCAGGGACTTGTATCCTGCTGGCCTCCTGCTCTTCAGGTCTCTCTGCACTCCTGTCTGACTGCCTTCTCCTGAACCACGGTATGCATACTTCCCATTGACTGTGCTGTGTATTGCATACCTTGCTGGACTGTGTTGGTTCTCCTCTGGAGTGTACTATCCGCTGAGTCTATTGCCATCATTGACTGTGTTGGTTCTCCTCTGGAGTGTACTATCTGCTGACTCTACTGCCATCATTGACTGTGTTATCTCATGCCGGATTACTTCAAGAGACTTTCTATATTGGCAGTGTTGTTCAGTCATTTATACATTTATATTGTGCATATTACTGTGGATCAAAGTCAAGGTGCCCGTGTATATATTGTGTTGCAGTCTCTCCCCGTGCACCTCCTCACATATATATTCAGTAGTACAAGTGCTAGTGGCAGACCACTGACTCCTGTTTACAGTTTCACCTGTTCCAGTATCCTCTCACATAGCAGTGGTACAACTTGCTAACGCAGACCACTGACTCCCCGGATACCTCCACTTGGATTCCATTCCTTCACTCAGACAGCGGTACAACTGGCTATCCGCAGACCGCTGACTCTCATCACCTCCTCGTTTCTGTTGGACATTCCTCCTCACTATAGCAGTGGTACAACTTGCTACCGCAGACCACTGACTACCTTCACGTGTCCTTTGTCCATACAGTCCCTCGTGTATTACTACCTCCATATTGCCAGTGCTGCTAGTCATAGACTTTCCTGAGCATCTCATCATCTGCTATTTCCTGTTCCGTGATCACCCTGCTACCAGAGTACCATATTACCACCTATACTGCTCTGGTAAGCCTATCACCTGGTGATCCCTGGGTAAAGACTCCTAGTGCCCGTGACAGCAAGTCAGGGAAAGAAGAGGTGGGTGGCTCTTGATGATGTGATTTGTGTCATTAAGTGGGTGGTGTAATCAAGCCTGCTTACCTATGCAAGTCTCGGATCTCAGGAGCATGATATTATGCCTCTGCCGCTCTATGTTTTTTGAGTGGTGGGGCTTGATGCATTTTGTGTCATGTCCTTGCCCACCTTACGGCAGGTAAGTGCGGTCGGGTTGGTTTCCTCAAATTCAGGAATAACAATTCTGGAGAGTAAGCAACTTTGAATAAAAGTTAGTCACTCTTCGCAGGCATCCAGACAAGAAGTAGACACTAATGGCAGATGGACAAACATAGGGTTCAATTATATAGGGTACACTTGACCATCAAAGATTCTAGGGTCTAGTGTGACAAGTCTGTCATTGCTGCTGTACCTATTATAAGGAGCATAGCCAGAAATTGCTGCTGTACTCTGAGGCTTTAAATTACATCAGAAGCCAGACAGCTTTAACTGTCACTATTCACACTACACAAGAAGTATAAAAATACACAACAAAGATGTTTTCACAGACTGTATCTATTAGGTCTGGTGTTCTGTGTTATTATGTTCTGTATCTGCCTGAAGTGTAGGCGTTTGGGAGTTGTTACAAGGTGCATTCCTGTGATTAATGTTGCAGCAATACCATTGAAAATATATCCACAGACTGAACTGTCACCATTGCTTCCTCGGATGAGAAAGTCTGAGAGCAAATTTCTTTTTTTATATATTTAAAAAAAAATAAAAATGGATTATGCAACAGTTCAACTCAGATCTGTGCATTGGACGTAATTGTATCTTCAGATCTTATGCATTGAAAATTAACCAATCCGGCTGGAGAAAAGAATTCTCTGCAGGAAGAGGATTCCGTTGTCTTATAATGAACTCCGTATTCTCATATTCTGTAAGCAATTCTCAGTATATGTTATAAATCTGTAGAATGCTTTATAACGTGTGTTTTGGGGTGGTGATGATGACTGACAGAGTTTAGAGAGAGATTCAGGATACACAATAATCTAAGTGGTATTGTGCCATTGTCCATAAATACTGCACAACAACTGAGATCTACAAAGAGAACAAGTGGATACTGCACAGTATCAATACACACACACAATAAGAATACTGTGCATGGAAAGCAGCACATGGACCGAGAATTATATCCAGAAGGCAGATGAAGAGCAGCAATAGTGCACAGTTTTCCTAACAAACATAATTACAAATAATGGGAATTCTATCCAGTATACTTTACAAGAGAAGCAGTATTGTGCCGTTTTCCATACCATCAAAATAAAAAAAATGGCACCTAGGCTAACGCTGCTAGGCGAGAGCATCATGTGACGGAATTAATGTCCAATTTGGCGACACTTGTAGGTATCACTTCTGGAATAAAGGGAGTCTGTTACTGTGGGTTTAAGATGACCACTAGAGATGCTCAGGCTCGGTTCCTCGGAAACCGAACGCACCCGAACTTAGGGGATCCGAGTACTGAGCCGAGTTGGCTCGGTACTGTCGCGCGGCCTCGAAAACGAGGCAAAACGTCATTGTGACGTTGTCGGATCTTGGATCTCGCGAGTTTTGAACTCCTTTTTAAGATCCAACATAACGGTGGGTGGGAGGCAGTGCGGACCCCCATTTCTCTTTTCTTCCACTGCTGTGTGCCAATGTGTCCTAGATGTGCTATGAACGGCCGTGTGTTTGTGTCATTGCTCTGTCGCTTACCATCCAGCCAGGTCGCTGCAGTATTTGTCCGAAAGTGTATGAAAATAATATTGTGACCTGTGAGGTGGTCTAAATTGACTGCAAATGACTTGAAATTAGTGTTATTGAGGTTAATAGTAATGTAGGAACAAAAAAAAGAGCAAAATTATGTGATTTTAGCATATTTTAGGATTTTTTCTAAAAAAATCCAAAACCAAAACACACAAGGGCGGTTTTGCCAAAACCAAAACATGAAGCTAATCCAGATCCAAAACCAGTTCACGGGGGTCAGTGAGCATCTCTAATGACCACACACAAAGGTCAGTAGAGGTCACCTATGGTCATTTCCCAGTATTTGCCATAATCATCTCATTGATTTTTTTAATTTTTTTATCAGATTGTTGGGTATCATCATTTTAGAATGAGGCACACCTACTACATGACTACAAATATGTATGACAACATCAGCATCCAAGATCCATGTTCCCTATGTGTCGGGTCCTGATTGGCGGATGTGCCGGCTTTAAAGAGAAGCCGGATCCGTGCGTGGCTGTCATTTAGCATTCTAGATACCTTCTGTGTCAGTCATTATTTATCTTGCAATTAAACATGCAGACGAGAATTTCAGGATGCAAAACAGGTTCCCTCTGCACTGCTGACTGAAACTAGGTGTCAGTGTATAACACATTGCGGAACCTGGGGATGAGACACTGACAGATTCTCTCTTCCTCGCATGCCACACTGGGAAAAGAATAAAACCTCAGAGGTTTAATCCCTTTTACCAGCGATGTAAGAGTGACAGGGGATTATCCTTGCTACAATCGGCAGGTGCAAATTATTACAGGGATATTAAATTAACACATTCATACGGCATGAATTAGATAGCCAAGATATCTTGTGTATTAAATTCACAGGAATAGCAATAGGAAGGCAACTGAAATGTGAACAGACCTCAGAATATCGATTAATAGTTTACTATGAAGATTGCGCTGTCAGTACTGAATTCAGACTACTCAACAGACCAAAACAGGTTGGATTTCTGAACTTTGTTTTATATAGAGGTGCATTCGGCACTTTCAGTTTCACATGGGTCTCACATTACTAATTGTGCTGTTGGGAGAGACTGCTCCTTCCACTATTTAACTCTTAGTCTGTGGCTTCCTGCTGCCTCCATTCACCTTCTCACATCATGTCACTGCCCCTGTCACATGCAGCCCTGTCCTTACTAACACATCACTCATCTCCTGATATACTTTGTGCTGCTGGAGGACCCTGCTCCTTCCACTATATAACTCTCAGTCTGTGGCATCCTGCTGCCTCTATTCCCCTCCTCACATCATGTCACTGGCCCTGTCATCACTAACACGATCACACAAGTGGACAAGTCACTGCTTCCAACACTCTTCTCCTGCTGCTGGGACCATTCCAGTGATCTGATTTGGCTACTGCTTGTTCTAAGCCCACCCACTTCAAAACACCAAAGATAAAGAAAACAAATGGCCCACATGTGATGTCGTCACACGGAACCCTTTTGGTATAAACATATACAGTTTTATAAATCTACATTGGTACATGATAATTACACATCAGACAATGCGATGCATATATACTTTTATTCGCACACATCATACCTGTTTAAAAGCCTGACAAAGCAGCTGCTGGTGTCGGTTTTTTTAATTTTGACACAGACAGCTGCTTAGCCATTATTCTAAAGTCAAGTGTGCTGAGTATAAGAGTACGTAGACTATGTAAAAGCCTACTGTATTTAAACACTTGTTTGGATTTGATAGATGTTAGCTTTGAAAAAAAAATCCAGATGAAACCTTCCAAATTAAAGTTATATGTCCAAGTTTGTGCATATCTATTGTGGGTGCACTAATGTTGAAGTTACTCGACTGGATTCACCGCACAGTGAACGCAGCATATTCATCCCTTTCATTTGGAAACATTAATCAGCAGCAGCAGCTATTTATATAGCGCCATTAATTCCGCAGCGCTGTACAGAGAACTCACTCACATCACTCCCTGCCCCAATAGAGCTTACAGTCTAAATTCCCTAACATACACACACACAGACCGAGAGAGACTAAGGTCAATTTGATAGCAGCCAATTAACCTACTGGTATGTTTTTGAGGTGTGGAAGGAAACCGGAGCACCCGGAGGAAACACATGCTAACACGAAAAGGACATACAGACTCCACACAGATAAGGCCATGGTTGGGAATCAAACTCTTGAACCCAGTGCTGTGAGGCAGAAGTGCTAACCACTGAGCCATTGATCCCTATGAAGAACAGCTTGTCAGTACTCATGAGCATCCACTGTGATTGCAAGGTGAAGCTTGAACGCACATAAATATGTACATGCACCTTTTATCCATTTGTCCCATTGCGGGCTGCACCTGCTACGTGGAAGTCACTTCCTCGTACAACAAGACTGCCCCCAAGTCTCAAAACCTTTATTATGTCCCCTGAAAACACACCTCCAAAGGCAAGCTTATTAAATTCCCAAACCACTTTCTTATCCTCCCTGGGCTATTTTACCAGATTGCCGTCCCTCTACACAATTAGCTAAAAAAAAAACGTACATTTATATAGCCAAACAACTCTCTGCCCCAAAAGCAACATTGTTGTGTGACTGGATTATACATCCCCACTACGCACTTTTTCCATTGCAATCTAGCTGGACCAATATGCAATATAGGGCACTTACCCTCATGTATTCAACTATTTTCCTATAAATTGTAAGCTTTCAAGCAGAGCCATCTGTTTCTCAATACTATGTCTTGTTTCATTGGGCAGCACGGTGGCTCAGTGGTTAGCACTTCTGCTTCACAGCACTGGGGTCATGAGTTTGATTCCCGACCATGGCCTTATCTGTGTGGAGTTCTCCCTGTGTCTGCGTGGGTTTCCTCCAGGTGCTCCGGTTTCCTCCCACACCCCAAAAACATACTGGTAGGTTAATTGGCTGCTATCAAAATTGACCTTTGTCTGCCTGTATGTGTGTGTGTTAGGGGATTTAGACTGTAAGCTCCAATGGGGCAGGGACTGATGTGAGTGAGTTCTCTGTACAGCGCTGCGGAATTAGTGGCGCTATATAAATAGATGATGATGATTGCTGTGTTTGTTCCCACCTGTAAAGAGCTGTTTGCGCTATATAAATAAACATTTACATGTATTCTATAGAAATAACAAGCAATCAAGATTTTCTTTCTAATTTGCACACATAATATTTTCCTTTCTGTGCCTGCTTCCTGCCTTTATATAACAGCCTCCACCCTCCTCCGTCTTATCAGGGTGGATGTTACTTGATTGTATTCTGCCCTCCCCGTGCGTTTTTCTGACTTCCACAGCTGGGTGTCACAGCTCACGGCCTGTGATCTGCCTGGCACCAGCGTGCTTCTAGCATGGCTCAGCAATCTGCTAGGAGGGTAAGAGAATGGCAGCAAGGCCATAAGCCACAGCCAGCTGCTCTGTAATATGAGAGTCACATGACCCATCGCATTCCAAGTAGCAGTCCTGCCATCCTACACACTGGAGAGGAGTGGGATGCCCACAAGCCATAGACGGCAGTGCCCAGCACGTGGCAGGAATGAATAACATCACCCAGGGTCACAGAGTCATTCACAGTGCCTCCCACCGCTCTGGTTATTGCTTATTATTCTCTATTTTTGCATACGCTGCATTTATCACAAGATTTAAAGGGACATATAAAAAATGATATTTGAAGATCTTTTATTGCTGATTAAAAGCCACATCATCATCACCATTTATTTATATAGCGCCACTGATTCCACAGCGCTGTACAGATAACTCATTCACATTAGTCCCTGCCCCATTGAAGCTTACAGTCTAAATTCCCTAATATACACACACACACATACACAGAGAGAGAGAGACACAGACTAGGGTCAGTTTGATAGCAGCCAATTAACCTACCAGTATGTTTTTGTAGTGTGGGAGGAAACCGGAGCACCCGGAGGAAACCCACACAAACACGGGGAGAACATACAAACTCCACACAGATAAGGCCATGGTCAGGAATTGAACTCATGACCCCAGTGCTGTGAGGCAGAAGTGCTAACCATTGAGCCACTGTGCTGCCCTATCTGATTGATAAATCAGATTTAAATTGTATTGCCCCATCAGCCCCCTTTCTTGCCTCCTCTTTGACACAATGCTTCATTACTTTGATGGTCACTATTTCCCATATCAGTAGAAGTTCAAATTAGAATGTTTAAAAATAAAATTGAATTTTAAACCATGCGTAGATGCCTCCCCTACCATACTGCAATGTGGCTACTTGTACCATTTTATTAAATTTAAAAATATAACTTTTTGTATGCTTTCTTTAGCTTTTCTTCGAGAGTTAACATCTGGTACGCCCAATACATTATTCAAAAGTGATTACTGGGTAATTGTTTAGTTGTACCAAGCGTTCGCTCTGAATATTTTCAAGAACCTTAACCCTGTTGGTGGTGCAGGTTTGGTCTAATCTATAAATCTGTTTTTGTTTCACCTTCACAGACAATATGGTATTCAGGGCCTGATTGTCCAATAGGCTGCCTAGGCTACAGCCTAGGGCGCTGGGCTTTAGTGGGGGCGCAACAGTTTTTGGGGGTGCAAAACTGTGACAGAGAGACGTATAAACCAATATTCATTTGAAAATATAAGAATAGTTGTTCTCCAAAGTAAAAAGAAAGCATGAAAGAAAAACGTAGTAAGGTTTTACGTATTCCCATGGTAAAGGCTGAAGACGATAAGGCAACCTTGGACGGCCAGTTGAACGTAAGCGACAGGGATGGCAACAGGTGGAGGCGGGACCTCTCCCTTCACATTTTCACCCTTAGTAGCGCTCGTTCGTGCCTCTGTCCTACTATACAGTTCCGATTTTAATGAAAATGAGTGACGAAGATTACCGTGACCATTTTAAAAAGCCAAGTGGACCTGCGTTTCGAAAACATGGGAACATATACTTGAAGGAACCCAGATTTTAGCCTTGCATAGGAGGCGAAGGTGTGCAGCACGTGCCTAAGTGGTTAGCACTTCTGCCTCACAGCGCTGGGGTCATGAGTTCAATTCCCGTTCATGGCCTTATCTGTGTGAAGTTTGTATGTTCTCCCCGTGTTTGCGTGGGTTTCCTCCAGGTGCTCCGGTTTCCTCCATCACTCCAAAAACACACTGGTAGGTTAATTGGCTGCTATCAAAAAAATGACCCTGTGTGTGTATGTTAAGGAATTTAGACTGTAAGCTCCAATGGGGCAGGGACTGATGTGAGTGAGTTCTCTGTACAGCGCTGCGGAACCAGTGACGCTAGATAAATAAATGGTGATGATGATGATGCTTATGAACTTATTAGCCTACGGAGGCCTAAACCCTTAATCAGCCCCTGATGGCATTTCTGACATGGCAACAGTTTATCTGCTACAGACATATGAGAAGAGCCCTCAGCCATTGCTCCAAAAACGTTGATCCCAACTGTAGCTTGGGAATCTGTAACTTTTATTTTATTAACGATTTCCTTTTTTGGGGGGGGTGTTGACAGATGTACGCATACCAGCCCCTGTTTCGTGAGTGAAATCACAACAATTAACCATGGTGAGATCTCACAATACCTCTCACTGCAAGTGTATTGAGGTTTTAAAATGCAGGAGGTTTATAAATGGAACTATTAAGGGAAATCAGGTAATCTGAGCAGAATAATTAATCCCAAAAGGTTTCACTAAACATTTCTAAAAAAAAAAAAAATATATCATTAAAATAAACACCACTTATGAAAGGATCTATTTCCCATTAATGTGCAATTATGAAAAAGTCAGTGTTTGTTGGTTCGAAGTATTTAAAAACATTGCTATAGCAAGATCTAACTTTTCTAATTTCAGTCTCTCCTATTCCTAAAAAGTCCCCTAGCTTTTGTACTTCTTGGTGACAGGTTTCTTAAACTATATATACATATATATTGTTTATCATTTTTTATTTTAACAGAAGGAAAAGCCATAGACCACAGTTTAAATATTGTAGGAACTGTATTATTAATAAAAAGAAAATGTAATAATGTATGTAAAACTGTTATTTAGTTCACTTTTGAGACAACATATTTTTAATAAGATTTACGTTGTTCTTAAAACCCAGAGATTGCTTGCGTGTGATTTTTATTACGTTTTTTTAATCAAATGTTGCAGAAACAAGAACTTTAATAAATAATAAAATTACTAATAATTTAATAAAATACTTTTTTTATTTTAGAACCCAGCCCGCATGCATGCAGATATAAAAGGAACACATCTCTCCTTTAATGAAGGTAGGTAGCAAAATAAGGAACACTACATGAGAACGAAGCTGTGAAAATTGTTCAGGCGTTGGGCTCATTGAACCTGCGCGCCTTTTTGCTGCTTAAACGAGCAGCAGCGCAATTTTTCGTGCACAATTTTTCAACGTTTTACCGTGAAGCGGTTTCAGAGCAGTGTGGACACATAACATTCCATTTGGAATTCCGTGTGAACAAACACTTTTAGTGCACCCTTGAGAGAGCCCAAAGCGGTTTCAAAGGTCGGCTTTGCAGTAAAACATGTGTTGGATTTCAGCAACAGATGGGCTCCTAAAGTTGGGTTTTCATGTAGAAATGATATAATGCAGAGAAACAGGTGCTACTCTGCTTTGCTTGTCATCAGAGTTCATTACACTGATGCTTTCCAGCAAAGCCGGCCTTAATTTATGTCGTCAACGGATGGAGGATTTGCATTACCGTGTCCTGATGTAAATGATCAGAGCTACCAGTTGTCGGTTACATAAAAGGCTCATTGTAGAAAATAAATAAATAAAGGATTTGGACAAGAAATTGTGAACCTCATCCCTCTTTTTAATAGAGACTTGGAACATGAGTAATACACTTACAGTTACTTAAGGTAAATGACTACCAATGCAGAGAGAACATTAGTCAACAAAATTGGAGAAGAGATCTACAATAACTGACACAGAATGAAGAATTTGTGTACTGGGAAGAATATATTGGAACAGTATAATTTCCATATCTACTTAATGCCACTTTGTGGCTAGCGATCATTTTATACTCATGAAATCTTATTTTCCCCCGTTTGGATTAGATAATATTTATACACGAGTTACATCAATTTCTCTCATTATTTGTCATCGCACTTTAAACAATTTGTTTAATTGTATTGACTCTTTGCTTGCACAACTTTAGAAACCACATTTTTGGCTAAAATATTTATTTAAATAATAATGACAGCTGAAATGTAAGCTACATACACAGTAGCCACGAGTATTTTTTTAACCAACTAGAACGTCTGCTGAATCTGTACTCTCCGCCCCCTTTCTAGCAAATGTTGCTGCCAATTGGAATTGACTGCCAAAAAAATATTCCAGGAATAAATGTTTGGCGTCAGATATTGTTAGTTGTTGCAGCTTGAATCAATATTAAGAATTCATAGTCTAATGGGCCCATTGATTAGAGTCTGATTTGGCCATCACTGGACCCATTTCCATGACACTTGTTACTTAATGTATATGAAAGTAAAGTGAGGGGTACTCACATTTTAAGAACTGAAGACCGCTTCCCCAGTAGCATCTTAATGAAGTCCCGGTAGCAGATGGCGTCGCTGTTCCCACCCGTCACCTCTGCGATCATCTTTTTTACCTCCAGGTGTGTTTTGGCAACGCCCAATTTCTCCATCATCATTTTGAGACCCATCATGTCTGCAGGAGTAAACAGATTAGAGGACAGGTGTAGACATCGTATAATTAAAAACACACCAGGGACTAATCAGAAAAGAATAAGGGTGAAGCGATCACCGGTGATGGGTAATGGGTTTCCTACAATAAAGGATTTACAAGAAAGAAAACTATACTACGCAGGGCCGGATTTACCACTAGGCAACCTAGGCGATTGCCTAGGGCCCAGCGGTCCCCAGAGGGCCCTCCCAGGGCCGGCGGTAAGACCAACCTTTAAAAATGGGCTGCTACTTATGGGACAGTGCTATGTGCTTGCCCCACTGGGCTAAAGTCTGCCAGCCAGCCCCTGAATAGGGGTATATGTTATGCTAAAAACTATAGTGCTTTGGATTTTTTCAGGGAGGGGGCCCCAAACCAGTATCTTGCCTAGGGCCCTATGAGGTCTAAATCCGGCTCTGATACTACGATGCTGATATCTGATCAGTGCATCCCTCCATTACCATCAATGGGACAGTCCGAACCAATTTATACATGTAGACCTCACTAACCGAGGAGGGGGGCACGGACCACTGTGTAGTGTAAATGAGGAGATTAGTAGTCAATTGGAGTAGGAACATCATCTTCAATGTATACAGGTTATCAAACAATAGCTAAAATAAATAAAACATTCTGGCAGTGGAATATTTATTTAGTGTTGAACGTAAGGTGACATGTCTAAAATGTTAATATTATTTGTTAATATAGGTTTTCAGTTAAGAACTTCCAGCAACTGTACACAAACAGAGTTTGTCCTCATACGAATAAAGCATGGATTGTTATATATCATTATAAAATCACTCACCAATTTCCCCTTGATCGTTTAGATCAAATTCCATGAATTTATCTAGAACAAGGAAAGAACAGATGAGGATGATGAATAGAGGGAATTATGAATCAACACAGAACCATTTTTGCATTGCATCAAATAGGACATACTTATCATAAAACTATTTAGTTATGCATAACTCACGCCCTCTACTTTCCACCTCTCCCTTGTCACATCCACCAAAGGCAAAATGTAATTATCAGTAAATATTTTGTGTATTTTTTGGAGATGACTAATAGGTAGTCCCTCATGGCCAAAAATAACAATGCACATAACTCTAAAGGTATTTAGACAAATGAGGTCATAATATATGTCCTACTTGCAATGTGATCGTCAGTATTTTAGAAAGATACCTCCTTTTTCAAGAAATTTTACTTAATGCATAAAAAGAGAAAACAGAAATTAGACCAAAACTAAAAACAGGACTAAACACTATACCGTAAATTATATTATAGTTCAATATTCTAGTGGGTTTGGGGAAAGGCATCCTTAAAGTTTGGACAAAGGGCGGACCAATTTGCTTGACAACCTCCTTCCCTTCAAAAACTCAGTTTTGTCTCTGTTATTACAGTAGCCAAATATTTCATAAGACATCATACATTCACATAATAGGTGGCTAGGCCACACTTCAGTGTTTGGCGAGGGCAAAATTCTGTATACAGGCAAGTAGACGGCTGAATTAAAGAGTCCTAGGTGGGTGCAGGGTGGTAGTCCGATAAAAGAACGCCTTATTTTTGTATGGTTGGCGTACATATAGAAAGGAAAACTGAGCCTGAAATACAAGTACCGGTAGCTTGCTATCCAAAAATAAGAAAAAATACCAGTTACGATTATTAATATTCAGAGTGGAGGATATTGGTAAGAAGAAAAATTCTCATACTGGAGAAACCGATTGCCCATGGGAAGGGTTTGTGAGAAGATCACACAATGTGTCATTTAAATGCTGAGAAAAAATGGGCAATAGTTTAAGGTGACGGCAGATTTGGCCAAACACATTATGGCTGAATCTGGAAAATTTCAACCAGAAAACAAGCCAAACAACCCTGCCTGAGACAGTAACACGGAACTTCCCTGTCACAGTCCATTAACAATCACATACGTAAAAACTAGTAGGTGCGGGGGATGCCGCGGCAACGGGGTCTAGAACGGTGGGAGGACGGCAACGCCTGAGACCCCATGCCCCCAACAAGGTCCTCACTCTACTCTTAAAAGTGGAAAGTGGAGATCTCTGCTACGTATGCCCAGAAGTGCCAGCAGCACACTCCTGTCCCTATACTGACAAGGGGGCACATTATGGACCATCGTGCCGCACTTCTGTGGGAAAGCACATGTCTAGACCCACGTCGGGCACTCACATTAACTTGTCACAACAGCAGAAGCCCCCAAACCGTGAACTCTAAGCATTAACATAACCCACATAAGTAGACTAAGGGGTAGATTTACTAAAACTTGTAAAAGTAGAGAGATATAGACAGAGAGCGAGCGAGCGCGAGATATAGACAGAGAGCGAGCGAGCGCGAGATATAGACAGAGAGCGAGCGAGCGCGAGATATAGACAGAGAGCGAGCGAGCGCGAGATATAGACAGAGAGCGAGCGCGAGATATAGCCAGAGAGCGAGCGAGCGCGAGATATAGCCAGAGAGCGAGCGAGCGCGAGATATAGCCAGAGAGCGAGCGAGCGCGAGATATAGCCAGAGAGCGAGCGAGCGCGAGATATAGCCAGAGAGCGAGCGAGCGCGAGATGTAGACAGAGCGAGCGCGAGATGTAGACAGAGCGAGCGCGAGATAGACAGAGCGAGCGCGAGATAGACAGAGCGAGCGCGAGATAGACAGAGCGAGACAGAGCGAGCGCGAGATAGACAGAGCGAGAAAGAGAGCGCGAGATAGACAGAGAGCGAGATATAGACAGAGAGGAGCGAGCGCGAGATATAGACAGAGAGGAGCGAGCGCGAGATATAGACAGAGAGCGAGCGAGCGCGAGATATAGATAGAGAGCGAGCGAGAGAGAGCGCGCGAGATATAGACAGAAAGCGAGATATAGACAGAAAGCGAGAGAGAGCGCGCGAGATATAGACAGAAAGCGAGAGAGAGAGAGCGCGAGATATAGACAGAGAGAGAGAGCGCGAGATATAGACAGAAAGCGAGAGAGAGAGAGCACGAGATATAGACAGTGAGAGCGAGAGAGATTTTTTTTTCTCTATAAATGATAAGCATTTTGTACTTTTATAAACTTAGGGGTGCAATTCTGGTGTTCTAAGAAAAATAAATGGCAGAGTCATGATTAAGCCTTTCACCTAAATCTGCTAGTTTTTCTTTATAATGCAAATACAATACAACAAAACATATTTGCTACCAAGAGATAATTACTTTATTTTTCCCCACTAAGGAAAGCAGCTTAGAGTCCCCCAGGGTATACAAAGGCGAACCAGCGTACTCCATTAACGTAAAAAATTGGCCTGCAAGCAAGCCTAGGCAAAACTTATACAGTACCCTGGTAATGAAAGAGTTAACAGGGCAGAAAGACCTGCACCTACTAACCAGAGACATCTGCTAACCCAATGTCACTGTTAATTTGGGCCTTGGATAAGCGCTTGTCGTTTGGGATTTCTGTATAAAGTGATGTCTCCATGCTTTCATTGGCTTATGTTGTATTTTACACATTGAACAACAATTGTTGGCACACTGTTAAGTAAGGCCCTTCTCAACTTCTTATGACTAATTTGGCAGTTGTCCTGTCTGAACTGGTGATTTCATGGGGGGCGGGGGGGGGGGGGGGCGATGCTGGGTTTGGTTTCATAAAAGGCCAAGAAATTCCTAGGAATTGTCAAGAGCAGTTAATGTAAAATATAGGACAATGCACAGTATATTGGTTTGGAATCTTTTTAAATGGGAAGTTGTGATACTGAAGAGGTTTCTTTCCTAACTGTATGACGGGGATCAATAAAGTGGACCCGTCGCCTACATCTAGTGGGGGCAGTGATCTTGTGGTCTGGTGGGATGAACCATAGCTCCCAACATTGTCCTGGATATAACCCCCAGGCGGAACACTCGCAAAACGAGGTGTGGTCATACCACATTGGAAGATGTAGCATGTCTCCCGGGGGCATGTACAGTGGTACCAAAGTGCTAGGCCACCTCAACCTCCTTCCCCTCCCCTAAAAACAACCTTGAATTGTTGTGGTTCCTGCAAACCATGGTCATGTCCATTGTGGGGCAGCACGGTGGCTCAGTGGTTAGCAATTCTGCCTTACAGCAATGGGGTCATGAGTTCAATACCCGACCATGGCCTTATCTGTGTGTTTGTATATTCTCCCCATGTTTGCGTGGGTTTCCTCCGGGTGCTCTGGTTTCCTCCCACACTCCAAAAACATACTAGTAGGTTAATTGGCTGCTAACAAACCGACCCTAGTCTCTCTGTGTGTGTGTGTGTGTGTGTGTGTTAGGGAATTTAGACTGTAAGCCCCAATGGGGCAGGGACTGATGTGAGCGAGTTCTCTGTACAGCGCTGAGGAATCAATGGCGCTATATAAATAAATGGTGATGATGATAATGTCTCACAACGTCCTGCAAGCTGGGTAATGGGGGGGTGGAACAGTCCAAGTAAGGACTGCCCCGACTAAATTGGGACAGTTGGGAGGTACGGATGAAGAGACATTCAGCCTAGCACGTCACTAGTAGACAGTCCCTAATCGTGGACCTCAAAAGGGGCAAGACTTATGTGAAAATGGACAGTTTCAGCCAAAATTGCAGTTTTGGGAAGATATGGGCAGGATTTAGGCCGATAGGGTGGGGAATATTTTGTCCCAATGTTTGGAGGTATGCATGGTGCAATGGTCAATTTAACACAATTCACCAAACATGTTTTGCAAAATTTGGGTGCCATGGTTGTCTTTTTCTTTGCCTTTGTTCTTTCCCCCTATATCTTATTGTGCATAGTGTCTGGGATTCTTACTTCCTCCCAGTTCGGTTTAATTTAATTCCTCTTCCCCTCCTCCTTGTTTATTTATATACTGCCAATCATACTATTCAGCGCTGTACAGAGAATATGTAATCATTCACATCACATTATTTTTTCCTGCTTTGATCGTCCCTCCTTTCACTCCTTGCCGTTGGCTTTATACGGTATTGTCATGTTATTATTTCACTCGCAGTGCAATTATATTTTATTAAAACTTCTAATAAAAATGGATTAAAATAAAATAAAATAAAAATAATATAAAGTGTGAAGACGCTACGGCCGCAGGGCTCGGTTTTGAATATATTTGCATAACTTTCATTTGTGACACTTAAAGCACCTTTGTAAGTAAAACCCTCTTTCCACTGAACAAGATTGCAGGCGTTTAGATAATTATTCTCCCTGTGGGCCGTAGATTTAAAGTTTGCAGAACGAGCAGGGAGAGTGACAAGACTTATTAATGCTCACTCCATCTCCATCCCACTGAAGTCCTGCTCCAATCTAATTGGGTTTTATCATGTAAATCCAAAAAAGCTATCATTTGGATCTTTGCCCAATTTGTGGTTCCACATGTAGTCAATTAAGGGGCACAATTAGTTTGATTGGACTATGACCACACCCAGACAGATCATAGTTGTCATCGAACCACATTTTCCGCTAGTCCAACTTGGCATCTGATAGATATCTGGGGTCTGACTCATGTTCTAAGTCCCTTTGTGTGCTGTATCTTGCGTGAAATAGCTTTGTGCATGCTGAGAAACGGACCTTCACTTGCCAGTGAACTCAATCGCTTGCAATTCATGTCAGAATGCAAATGACATGACGGATATGGCTTGAAGAGAAGGGGTAGATGAGAGTAGGCAATGTACAATCATCATCATCAACTATTTATACAGCGCCACTAATTCTGCAGCGCTGTACAGAGGATGATTGTCACTCACATCAGTCCCTGCCCCATTGGGGCTTACAGTCTAAATTCCCTAACACAGACACACAGACTAGGGTCAATTTGAGAGCAGTCAATTAACCTACCAGTATGTTTTTGGAGTGTAGGAGGAAACTAGAGCACCCGGTGGAAACCCACGCAGACACAGGGAGAACATACAAACTCCACACAGATAAGGCCATGGTCGGGAATCAAACTCATGAACCCAGCGCTGTGAGGCAGAAGTGCTAACCACTGAGCCATTGGTCCCTATGAAGAACCACTTGTCAATACTCAGGAGCATCCACTGTGATTGCAGGGTGAAGCTTGAACGCACAAAAATATGCACATGCACTAAATGTCCATTTGTTACATTGCGGGATGCACCCACTACGTTGGTCAGGAATCGAACTTATGACCCAAGCGATGTAAGGGCAGAAGCGCTAACCACTAAGCCACTGCGCCAAGTGCGTGCCAACACAAGAGCGGCCGATTCAAGTCCTGTGTTTCTCTTAAGTATGTGATTTTTAGCCGTAGCATTTGCACCAACTATAAGGCAGGTGTAAGTGCCGACTGATATTGATGACTAACACTGCATCATTTTTGCATTAAAAACATTTTAATACAAATATTACTTTAATTTTTTATTGAATACAAAAAGTTACTTTAGGCAAAGAGCACTTAAACCCAAATTCCAATTGAGATCCTCTTGGATTTGAATACGGTCGGAACTACGCTCAAGTTCCCTGCTTGTTCTTTAAACGCAAGTTGCGTGCAGGTAGCATCCGAACATGAATAATCATATTTATTGATCGACAATCGTTTTGGGCAAACACATACTATCATTTGCAGCCAAAGTCAAATCAGGTCTTTGGATTTTCTTGTATAGTGGATCCATCACCCGCACAGGGAAGTCAGTCATTTTGTGGGCTGAATTAAAATTTGGCCTATCAGTTGACAAGGAACCAGATATTACCGAAGCATGAGGCAAAGAGTGTCTCATGCCTCAGGCTGTCTCCAGCCCCAAGTGAATTGACGGGCAGTTTTATTGGTTCGGTCTGCAAAACATCTATCTGCACTGAAACGGAAAATGGCTGCTCCGCATCGCCAAAGCATCTTCGGACCTTGTAGTCCACTTAGATTTGCGTTGAAGCACAAGGGGTCATGGAGCTGGTTGGCAGTGTTTGCAGACCAGCAGAAGATTGCAAAGCAGAGAAAAGGAGTTGGGGTGGAATGAAGGGGCTTTCTGGCAAAGAACAAAGTAGACAACAGTCAGTTCGCGGTGCGATATCACTAAAATGAGATAAGGGGACGGAGAGGGTGCACTGTCAGTGTGCTCCTTGTCCCGTAGAGGAGCGAGTGGCCATTACACTACGCAGAAGTACTTGAACTTTGCACAATCTGAGAGCACGTTATACCAGGACAATCCCTATTTGTCACCATGCCACTCCTCCTTACACCTAGTCACCCCCAGGGGCAGGCTGGGCTGGGGGGCATCTGCACCCCAGGCCAGTCAATTAGTGGACTACCTTGGGCTGGGTCACCTGCATTTTTTTCCTTTTAAAATAGGCTGCAGAGTCGAGTCTTGCCCTCCGGGCTAAACTTTGCCAGACCTCCCCTGGTCACC
Organism: Mixophyes fleayi; assembly: GCF_038048845.1. Classification (NCBI taxonomy): domain Eukaryota; kingdom Metazoa; phylum Chordata; class Amphibia; order Anura; family Limnodynastidae; genus Mixophyes; species Mixophyes fleayi. Next base: position 118,345,546 of record NC_134410.1, on the reverse strand, counting down.
CCAGACTATGACAACTAAGTTTTATATATTTGTCTGCACTCCTGCCTTAACTGCTCACCCCTGGTTACCCCTCTGACCTTCCTAGGTGAAAGAGACAGCACACATTTGTCACTGAATTTGTGAAACACGGTGGATTCCATTGTAGAAGTCTGAAAAATGTGTGAATATTAGGTCATAAGTTGGAATGTGACCAAACAATGCCTCGGTTTAGAGTTCCCTTCCAGTAGTTTCTCTGTTTTGCAACGTTCCCAATAATGTTTCCTTTATCGGCACCAGCCTGTTGTATTGCTTCAGAGATCTGTCTGGTGCAGTATGTAGCAATCACAAAGGGGGACATCCTCTCTGTTAAGTATCTCTCAGTATCATGCTGGGACATATGCTGCCAATGCAGGTTTGGATTTTTGATTGCACAATACAAGAAGATACCTGAAACAGTTCCCATACATCTGAAACGAGAAGTGGGTATTTCCCTGCAAGACAACTGCTCATTAGCAATTCCTTGCCGGGAAACCACACATTTACTTGGTAAGGGGGCTAAGATAAGGTTAAAGGCTAGTTTAGGTTTAGGAGCTGGTTAGAACAGCCCAGAGCAGATTCAGTAAATTAGGCATAGACAGAGCAGAGGTCTGCAGCCTCGTATTCAGGCAATGCTCAACTAGCGATTGTCTTCTATTTTATGACTGATAATCAACTGCTGATAAGTAGTTAACGGTCAACATGAATTAACTGCTGTTCATTCATGTTAATTTGACCATTAAAGCGTGCAATCTTTTTTTATGGTTACTGAGATAATGAAATATGATTCAGCCACTCCTGACCAGTATACAATGCATGGTCCCACCCAATGTCCGGTATACATTACAGAACCACACCTGATCACCTAACCAGTGTACAATGCAGAGGACTCACTAATGTCCATTTTACAATAAAAAAAAAAGATAGAGACTGGTATTGCTGGCTTTGAAGGATTCCACATGTCTATTTAACAAGTATTGATGAAGTATTTGTACCACCATAATACCTGTTCTGCTTCCCCCCAGGTGTCATGGCCTGTCACTTGTGGACTTCCCATTCACATGAGAGGTTTATGGTGGAAGTACACAGATAATACAGCTGTCTTTTTGAGCTAGAGAAGCAGCAATAGGAGAGGGGTGCATTGCCAGGCCATTTAACCCTTCAGGAGGATCTGCCTGATTGGGGGACCTCCGCATCGAGGATAAGTAAAATATGTTTATTTTAACAAGTTTATTCTTAGAGATTTTCAAGACATAGGTGGAAACAGACTTTGACCAGACGGGGAGGTGTATTTGAGGAACATAATTTACCAATGGTGGGGTGACAAACCCACCCTGATTATGGAATGTAAAAGAGGTGTGGCTAGTAGATAGGGCAGGACTTTAAATGTCAGCTCACATGCCCTAATCAAGTATATCCGGGCCTGGTTTTGGCCATTAATAGCCACAGCAACAGAGAATTTGCGTTACTCGAAAACCTCAAGTTACATCTGACAAACACTGTTCACAAAGAAAAGATAACTAGGATGACTAAACCCAACTTCTCCCAAGTGGAAGGTAAATTAATCTGCGCCTGGCACTCCCTGTCCTCTCTGGCTGCACTAAATCCTGCCTTTCTGTGTCCCAGAACTGCAGACTTATCACAGGGAACAGCTGAAGCTTCCACTGCAGGGAGGAATGTTGGAGTTCACACAATGAGGACTCTGTGGGACAGCTCTAAGGAAATCTTGAGATAGACAAATGCAAGCGGGTGGGAGGGGGCGGCGATAGTCAAGGCATCCACTGTCTGACAGCACATAGCTTTCCACCTACAGTCAAAATGTTAACAGAGAACCCAGCGCACAAAACCAAATTGTCAGAGCCGATGATGTGGAGGGAAAAAGCTGCTATTATCTGGCTCAGAATCTATTTAACGGGATTATACACTTTTCTTTTTTTTCCAGTGTGATCTGGATGCAGTTTGTGTGAAAATGGATAGCCAGGGGATCACATGTATTAACGAGATATAAGAAGACCCTACATGTAACAAAACACCAGTCTTCAAAATGTTAATTATTGAGAAAAACATACTAAAAAAAAATAAAAATCTAATACTAATATATTTCTTATATTTTCAAGGCTACATTATTGCCTAATGACAGTGTCTGGTAGACGTTTAAGAAGGCCGCAACCTTCTGACCAGATAACCGCGGCATTCTAAAGCGTGGATAGGTAATGGTAACATGAAAGTGTATGTCACAGCGGCACACACATTCCGCCCATTGACAGCGGAATTGCTCAGATTTCACACTGATAAACCATAGTTGCCAACATTGGCAGGTTAAGTCCCGGGAGGTCCAGGGGTCAGGTGGTTGTGTGGAGGCGGGGCTAGAAGAATTGTGCCATTTGCCCCGCCCCCAAAGCTGTCACCACCTTTTTCGTCCAATAAAACATGGGGTGGGCCCACAATAAAGCGTCCATGACGCCGATAAGCCCCACCTCCTCCATTTACTTTCTACAGTTGCCCGGGAATTGGGAGAATTGCCCTCTCTCCCGGGAGCCTGACCCAGATTTCGGGAGTCTCCGGGAGAGTTGGCAAGTATGCGATAAACCTGATGTAGATGAAACTGGTTGTGGGGACTGGGAGCTTGCAGAGAAGTGTGTACAACCGATCCCTGAAAATACAAATACTAAAATATCAGCTACCTGTTAACCAACGATCACAGAGTAGGGTCTATATACTTGCCAACTCTTCATTCCCCTCCCAGGAAATCCCAGAGGGAAGGTCCAAGGTACAAGTGTAGGGGGTGCGTGACGGCGCAATTTTTGTGTCATCACGGCCCCATCCTTTGCTGCGCAAAGACGCTATTCGCATTGTATAAAGTCATCAACACCCCGTCCACTTCTGAAGGACGTGGGACAACTTAAGGGAGTAGGAAGTAGGGGTTATATTGACTAAAAGTCTACAAAATTTGACTTGTGCTTTAAAACCTGAGCTGGATCCAAGGTGATCCTTGAGTTGGAGATGAACTTACTTTTACATGAACCCAGTTTTTCTTCTATGTCCTCTATATCCATGTACTTTTCATCCGTAAGAAATTCCTGCAGAACAGAAAATAAGAATGAAAATTTCCGTAGGCCGAACAACGTACCTGTCTAGTCACACAGTTCCTAGAATGAGGACCACATGTTTAATTGTCTGGATCTCTGGGATACTTCTGTCCCTTTAAATCTAACATTTGCATCATTTTTGTTTCAGCAGTAAAGATACTATAATACTAACAACATCACAACTAAGCAAAGTGAAAAGATTTGTGCACAGTATCCAACCAGTTACAGTGTAGAATTTATTGTTGTGTGATGGTAACTTGCTGTACACTAGTCGTTTATACACAAAACAGCACTAAGATCTTTAAGTATATATATCAAACAAGTTAACCCGTGCATGATACTCATGCATTCTAGTCAAATCAAGCTACTTAAGGTCTTAAAAAGGTTCTTGTCATGCATTTGGGCCTAGCCCAGGCCTCCTCAGGGGAAGAGCGTTACTTCCCGACGCAAGCGGCCTTTTTAATGTGTGTTCATGAGGTAAAATTACCTCACGAAAATGAGTTTGACCCCTCAACTCGTAAATTTAGCCTTTACTACCCCTCCCATGGGGGGAAGGGGGCATGATGGAAGTTAACTGACTTGACTATTCTAATTTTTTTGTCAAATAATGTCAGTATACCAAATTTCAGGTCAATTGGATGAGCCCTTTCTGAGAAAATAGTTTTTTCCACACACACACACACACACACACACACACTAACGCACGCCTCTACACATGTGTGTTCATGAGGTAAAATTACCTCACGAAAATTAGTTTGAGCTCACCAAATTTCAGCCCTTTTTGAAATTTTTTTCCCACACACACTAAGAATTTAGTAGGTCAGTGTATAACTCTGCCCAGCAGGTGGCGCTGCAGCTCGGTTTTATTTTTTCCGCACACACACAGACAGACGCCACTAGACATTTATATATTAGATAATGAAGAATGATCAATACATGTGTTGTACATCACATCACACAAACAACAACAACAAGCAGCAAATTTCTGGTGCTTTCTGTTAGGACTGAATCTGAAAGTTCGATTTTTATTTTTTTCTTCTGTAATTTTGGCCAAATGTTTTTTTTACAAATATAATAATTTTTGCTACAACGGTAAATATAGGAGAAGGAAGTGAAGCTTCCCTTTGATTGTAATATTGCATTCAATATTTACTTTCCCCCCGCCCCCACAATTTCTGTATTTCGTTTTTAAACAAGTTAAGCAAAAACATTCATTCTTTTACTATACTGAAAACTCTTTAACCGTTTCACTTCTGGCATGAGATGTAGTACCCAATAGAATACCCATGCTGTAGAATAGGTTTAGACAATCTGTGGCTGTCTGGGTGTGTTGGACTTGTAGTTCCACAACAGCTGGGAAGAGACACAGATTACATATGTCTGTTGTAGATTCTAATGGGAAGTGGCAACATTCTAATGCTGGAACCATGATAAGATAACAGAACCCATTTATGGGAAAACAAATCTTGTTTAAACATAAATACATTTTTCTAGGTGCGTCGAGACATTGCAGTTGAGGTATTTTTATGCATGCCAATTACATTTAAGATACGGCTAGGCAGTCACTGGTCTTACTAGACTCTTATCTATTACAATAGCTGTGAACTGCTGAAACTTTCAATAAAGGAAGCAAGCTCCAGGTGACCGTAAAACAAGATTAGTTACTGTCTACTGCAAAGCAAAAGTGAAAACCTAAAATGTGAAAACACATATTATTGTTCTACAAATGTACATATAATTTAATAACATTCTATACCTTAGCTTAGGAAAGTTCACACATTTGTATTAAACATCAGCAACCCCATTAAAAAAAAAAATCAGATGTGTTTTATTTAACATAAATCCCTGTGAAAGGCTATAAGAAGAATGTTGGTCCCTTGTGAGTTTTTTTAATGATTCTGGATTACCATGACAACCACAGTCACATGGCAGATGATATAGAGAGCAGAGAGGCCTCGTAATACCCCTCTGAGCTCTGTCTGCACAGTGAAATCCTCCTTCACCCCCTCTCTGCCATCACATGACATGCGGTCTGTGAGCCTGTGTCTGGCAACCATTGAAACAGAGATACTTTGAAATGGAGATAATGATTTGCAGCAAGATAGCTAAGAAAAATGACTACTTTAAACTCTCACCCCCCCCCCCCCCTTTCACTTCCCTACTGCCTACAATAGAACTTGGCAAGCAGCCAGAACTAGTGTTAGCTTTTTACCTTGTTGCAACAAATGAATAATTTTGGAACTCTAGGTAAAACCGTTAACACTTTGTGGAAGCTGGTAATTATAATAAATTCCTTCCACAAGGTTATTCATTGCCACTATATTGTGTGTATGAGTGTGTGTGTGTGTGTGTGTGTGTAATTATATATATATATATATATATATATATATATATATATATCTATATATACACACACACTTGCACTGTATCAATAATGTATATACACATAAATTTAGTAGACGGTGATCTGTAAACATTTTGAACTATCGGCCTGGCTTCCTGCATACACTCTCTCCTATTGTGAGGGGAAGCCAGCCTGGGAGAAAGCATAATGCATTAACAGAGTTCTATGCTAACTGCACTCTCTCCTGTGGTGGGGGGGGGGGGGGGGAACTGAGGCTCTTTTGACCGGTCCTCTTTAAATGTTGTTTTTACCGACCATAAAACAACACAAAATACATTAAATAAAAAGGTTTGCAACAGGTCTTGCTTTCAAGAAAATTATGTTTTCATAGTTTGACTATATATTTACATAAGGTTAAGTGCTTGGCGATAAAACGACTCTGTGCTGAATATTTATGAAGGTCACTTATGTAGGATGTCCTTTGATCTGTATCCTCTGATAGTGGCTCTTTAATCAGCGGCAAAAACAACAACAAAAAAAACCCAGTTTGTAATCCAGTTGGAAAGGAACTGAGATATTCACGGTGATATTCATGTTTACCAATATTGGGCATCTAGGCTGGTAATGGATTTTTAAGGCTGTATGTGGCTTTTCTTTAACCCTTTGCGGGGCAGGATGGCTGCAGTTTGTTGTATACATGTAGAGTGAAAGGGTTAAGAGGCAAGAACACATGAAAGAGTGTTCATTGTCTTCTCATCCTCTGCTGGCATACATTTCTACACACAGCAGTCTCTCTCACTGACACTGCCAGGCTCATTGTATCCCCAAAGCTGCTATTCACGGTCTCTATTCTCTGAACTCTTTCTTGAATCCATGTAGCTACTGCCGGGGGGTCTACACCAGGGCTGTGGGAATGCCAGGATGTCCTCAGATCCGTGCACAAACTTGCCAAAATGTGCAGATTCCCCCCCTCCTCCCGACCACTGCAGCCAGAGAAAAGTGACCTGAGACCGTATTAAGCCGCTGTGTCTTGTTGGCCTGTAGACAAGGCATGAGTAAAACCCACCCATTGACTAGACCTATTAGAGTAGGTTATTCGTCTCAACGAGATTCCCAAGCTTCACGCTAATAGGTATTGTAATCAACAAGTTCTGTATTGGGAGAGATTCTGCAGTATAGTTTGTCTTCTCCAGATTCTAAAGTGTTTCTGGGAACTCTTGCAGGATAATCATGACTATAGCTTGGGTGGAAATTGTGATGAATGGCTGCTGGTAAGGGCCAGAGAGATTCAGCAATCAGTCATGCAAAGGGGCGGAACAAGCATCGCCATGCCTCATAGCAAAATTTGGGTAAGGGCCTGGTGATGCTACTCTAGCCTCCCGGGCCCCTGCTCCGCTCCCAAAACACCAGAGTGGGGAGACTCTTCTGAGCACTGATGTCTGGCACATGAGCCTACCCAGAAGCAGCCTCCACTCTCCACTTTGAAAGGGGGGGGTCTCAGGAGAAGCAGTGGGCCATCCTGCATCCATTGAACTCTGGGACCCCAGTTTGGAGATCAAGAACTCCTACTGGATTTTCCCACTGCTTGTCATATCGTGTGGATCTCTAACTTTGATGTCCCTTCCCTCTGGTGTTGTTAACATCATCTCACCATTCTTTTTATATCCTTTCTGGTTTTTGCATGCCCCATGCATTATTTAAAAATTTGAATGAATTAACTTTAAGGATTCATTACTTTAGTCTGTTCCTCTTATTTATTTTTAAATCACTACACATTTGTTTGACCACTTCTGGGGTATTAACCTTTGCAAAAATGTATACATTGCTTTGAGGGATGAATGTAATATCAACAATGGAAACATTAAATTAAAATGTAATTTAATTACTCCACCGGTTACCAGCCCCTCATCTGTGGGTACCTGATAATTCGATCCCAAATAGAGCATAAGAGTGCGTCCCAGGGAACGGACCTCTATAATTCAGGCAAGGGGATGGGGAATTACTTTTAACATTGTTCAATTTAAAGGATAAATTAGACTTTAACTCAAGTTATGGTGTGGGACTATTTACATTCACACTTGCCTTTTTATATGGATCACTTGCCAAATCCACATGGAAATATGCTTATTTGGTAAAACAAAACAAAAATATTTAAACCCTAGAAATGAATTTGATATATTTTGTTATACTGCAACTATGTCTAAAAATAAAAGCCTAGCCTTCAGTCAACGCGACAAGGATCGACCATCATCCAACCCTTCCTTATAAGTGTAAGACTGGCACAAGACCGGGCCTTTTCAGATTACCAGATTGTTTGGTTATTGTATCCGCCAGATAGATAGCAGCACACAGATAAGGCTAATATTCATTCTCAGTAACGCGGATATGGATTAGTGATAAAATACTGTGGTCTGATGAGTAAGAGCATAATCTCAGGACCTAGATAAGACGCTACACAGGGAATCCTCAGGGAAGGTGTGAGGAAAATGCGATAACTGAGGTCAGTCTTGGAACCATATTCCCTCATCCAGCAATCTCTTCTGTCAATAATGCTCCTATTTCCCATATAAGGACCCTGCAGTTTGTACCTTCCCCTGGGAGTCAGCTCCGTGCCTCCAGCTGGTATGCCAAATATGCAGACTTTGGGAAGCTTTGTCTGCCCGTGTTTTAAAGAAATATCTTCTCGTCAAGACGTGACGATGTAATACTACCAATGGGTTAATCCAGTACCTGTCTGACCGAAATATTGTCGTTGAAGCTTTATTACTACTAATTTTTCGAGCAAAACTTTATTAGGTTTAGACTCAGACGGACAAAGATGCTTAATCTAAGAATGACCCAGCATTACGCTGCAGTGCTGCTATCAATGTGGTGTTCTGCTGTTTAGAAGGTTAATGGGTACACCAAGGGCCACAGACCGCCTTTGAGGGGGGTTGTTCATCTGTCCTGACATTTAGGACCTTTGCCCTGACTGCCAAAAATGTTGGGAAGTGTGTCCCAGTCACCATGGTGACCAGGATACGCCTGCTCCTGCTACTTGTGCACATAGCAATGCATGGGGTGTGGGGGAGTCTGAGGTGGCCTTCAGAGGCACTAGGCATCATGTCAGACTGGCACGTGACCTGATCGCGCCCCTCCAATATGGTGTGACCATGACCCCCCCCCCATGCTTGTTGTCCCGCTTTGCAGCGGGACTATGTTATGGGGTAGGCCTATAAAAAAAGCATCGTGATGAGGGTGTTTTCAACATGCTGAGAAAATTAGGGTTCTCTAACCCCTTGGCGAATAGTGATAGTGTACATATGGCACCCACCGCGGGCGGTCTTTGGACATGATGCTTCAAGCAACCCAATTACATGAAAATTGCATGTAATAAACTCGTCAAATGATAGCACTTGCAGGGGTGCAAAATTTTGCATGTTTTTATGGGATTCAGGGCCGTAACTAGGGCTGTGAGAGAGGGGCAACCGCCCAGGGAAGGTGGGCGCAGGGAAATTAATATTTTAGGCTAATTTAGTCACATTTGAGGGATAGTCCCCTCAAAGGCGGTCTGTCCCCCTTGGTGTACACATTAACCTCCTAAACCGCGAAACACCACATAGATAGCAGCACTGCAGCATAATGCTGGGTACATTCTTAGATTAAGCATCTTTGTCCGTCTGAGTCTAAACCTAATAAAGCTTCACTGGAAAATTAGTACTAATAAAGTCTCTAGGACAGTATTTTGGTCAGACCTTTATTGGCAAGAATGAGATTAACCCTTTAGAAGAATTACATCATCAAGTCTCTTAAGAAGAAGATATTTATTTATAACACAGATAGTCAACACTTCTCAATGTCAGATTTCTTTCTGTGCAAGGTGCTAAATTTCTAGTGTTGGGTGGATTCAGGGTGTTGATAATTAAAAATGGGCTAGGCATGAGCTTTGTTGTAAACCCACAAGGCAAGACTGAGGGGTATATTTACTAAACTGCGGGTTTGAAAAAGTAGGGATCTTGCCTATAGTAACCAATCAGATTCTAGCTGTCATTTTGCAGAATGTACTAAATAAATGACAGCTAGAATGTGATTGGTTGCTATAGGCAACATCTCCACTTTTTCAAACCCGCAGTTTAGTAAATGTAGCCCTGAGACTTTGTTTAGCTGGACGAGATATTTTCAGGGGACGGAAATGGTGTCTTTACAGGAGTGCTCCTGGTAATGGAGGGCTGTGACATACTCATAATATTCTAAATAAGCCCCTCCCCTATCCAACATATGCATGACCAGAGGCGGAACTATTACCTTTCCGTTCCCGAGCCTCCGCTCAAGCCCACGGTTCCAGCTCCACTCTCAGAAGAGCAGAACGGAAGCCATATTTGAGCATACGCGCTCACGCCTGGGCTTTACTGTGCCGCCCCTCACGTGCTCAAAAGACAGCAGAGGGGATGCCAAACCTTGCTAGGGAGTCCGGCCATGCATTGTTCCGTCCCTGTTATACAATATGTACTATTGATATAAAATCATAAGGAGAAATGCATGGTCAAGAAAATAAAGGGAAATATATGCACCTTTTAATTTACATGGTACAAATCTTAGGAATAATAGGTTTGGCGGCAACTAAAAACCTCCCAGATAGATAATCCATAGATAAACAAAATAACGGCGACACAGATGAACAAAGCAACTACACAGATAGAAAACAACACATTTCCATTTTTAATTCCTAACAGATGACGGGGAATACATCTGGGCCGCAGAGAACATGATTTATAGGATACTGTGTTATGTACTCATCTATGAGTCAGAGCAATGAAAAGTACAATATACTTTATTATGCATCTGTGTGAAATACTACATAATAAATACATTTTTCAGTGACACATAAAGAAGAAATATACATAGCTAAAGAATCATTGGTACAAAGTGTGAACTGCAGATTACGCGTGAGGACTGCCACAAAGTGTGTCTATACGACACTTCCTTTAAATACAAATTTTACTAAATCAAATCCCTGCCTGTAATATTACTTTGGCGGGGATCCTTCCCCTATATTTTGTAGAGTCTGGTTACTTACATGTAACCGTGAGCTCTACCGATTTAGCGCTGATCGGCTCTCTTCAGAGCATGAGCGATAAAACGCAACATCTCTAGTTAAATTGGGCCCCATAAAAGTATTATTGAAGGGAAGGGAGAGGATTTACTGGGATGTTTATGAAGACATGGCGATAGGGCTGGTTTTCTATCGCCACTTATCACAGTTATAAAAAAACGCCTATTGCCATGATTATTAATGAACTCGCTCTGTGGGACTTAGTGATAGTCAGATACAGTGGCGATATTGGTTGGGAGCGTTACAAGATAAATTACTGTTTTGCCCGGCCAGTCAAATCAAGTATGTGAATGCGTGAACCAGTTAGCCATTGTTGGGAATATTACTATTATTACCATTTATTTATATAGCACCACTAATTCTGCAGCGCTGTACAGAGAACTCACTCACATCAGTCCCTGCCCCATTGCGGCTTTCAGCCTAAATTCCCTAACACACACACACAGACTAGGGTCAATTTGTTAGCAGCCAATTAACCTACCAGTATGGTTTTTTTTGAGTGTGGGAGGAAACCAGAGCACCCGGAGGAAACCCACGCAAACATGGGGAGAACATACAAACTCCTACCTGATAAGGCCATAGTCGGGAATTGAACTCATGACCCCAGTGCTGTAAGGCAGAGGTGAATACAACTTAGAGATGAGCGGGCTCAGATTCCGCTAATCCGACCCCACCCGAACAGTGCGGTTCCGAACGGGATCCGAGCACTGTTCGGATATTTCCGGCGGGCAAAAAATTGAAAACGAGGCTCTGTCGTTCAAGTCTCACGTCAAATCTCGCGAGGGGTGGGAGGGAGGGCCCAGAACAATTCCACCTTGTACCTCTTTTTTTGGCATTATGTGCTCAAGCTACCTCGGTGCAACCTTTTGGCCTAAAAACAATATTGTGAGGTGTTCAGAATAGACTGGAAATTAGTGGAAATGATTGTTATTGAATGTTATTGAGGTTAATAATAGCGTAGGAGTGAAAAAAAAACCCACAAAACCGGTTTTTAGCACTTTTTATGCTTTTTTCAAAATAAATCCGAATCCAAGACCTTAAATCCGAACCAAAACCTTTCGTCAGGCGTTTTGCGAAACAAATCCGAACCCAAAACCTCAAGCAAATCCGGATCCAAAACACGAGACACCAAAAGTGGTCGGTGCACATCCCTAATACAACTCTCATCGTCCTCTTGGCAGTTGCAGTCCAATGATAGCTGAAGAGCATAAGATGAGTCTATTCTGCTCTACTTTACTGCTGTCTGTCTCTCACGGAATCCAAGCACATTTATGAGTTAATATTACTTGTCTTGGTTTGAAGTATATTTATACAGAAGTATTTTTTTTTCCTTTGCGAGCTGTTCGGTAGACAAGCCAGAGGTCAGGGTTCATATACGAAAGTGGAATGAGCGCTATGTGTGTTATAAAATCTAATGATAATGATGCAGAGATCCCGAGAGGAGGAACAAGTGTGTAAGGTAAGGGGACTGATGATGTGATTCCAGTCTTCACAGCCAAACGCCTGCTACACAAAGACGCGATACACGTCATCGTGCAGTGGGGGATGGGGCCATGATGACACCATTTGCAGTGCATTGTGGCACGTCCCACTTAGCAGGAATATCAAGCGGGGTCTGAAATTTGTGAGTCTCCTGGAAATACCAGGAGAGGAGGTAAGTATAGATCATAGAGCTAAACCAACCAAATGCCAATTAGAGTGATAGAACATTCACAGGTATAATCCAACTTCTGTGTTAGGCATACAATCGCTAACAATTATTTAAAAAAGAAAATATCACAGCAGATTTAAAAGAACTCAACAATATCGGACAACTAGGCAGCACGGTGGCTCAGTGGTTAGCACTTCTGCCTCACAGCACTGGGGTCAAGAGTTCAATTCCCGACCATGGCCTTATCTGTGTGAAGTTTGTATGTTCTCCCCGTATTTGCGTGGGTTTCCTCCGGGTGCTCCAGTTTCCTCCCACACTCCAAAAACATACTGGTAGGTTAATTGGCTGCTATCAAACTGACCTTTGTCTCTCCCTCTCTCTGTCTGTGTGTGTGTTAGGGAATTTAGACTGTAAGCTCCAATGGGACAGGGACTGATGTGAGTATGTTCTCTGTACAGCGCTGCGGAATTAGTGGTGCTATATAAATAGCTGATGATGAGGATGACAATGCATGCAAGAAACTTAAAAGTGGAATTAAACTGCACCAATCTAATATGCAAACTAGAGGAAAATTTTGTCCAGTGCTCAAAATCAAATATATAAATAATTATGTGTCCGCTTATACGTAAAGGAGAATTTTGTAGCTAGGAATAATCTCACCTGTCAGCATCAAGGCTTCTCCCGTAGGGGAGTCCATAGCCAGTGAAACAAATATATATTTAGGGTGTCACATTTAAAACCTTCCCTGAATCTTAATTTTCTCAAGCATGCAGCACCTGGGGGGATTGGTCAACTCCAAGGAAAACAAACTAGAAATTAGTGAAAGAGAAGAAGCCGCGTTTATTTAAATGAATGAAATGTGTACAAGTGACTAAAATCATTTGAGATGGCAGTCAAGGGCAACTGAGACCAATGTGTATGTGCAAACAATGGAAAAATGTTGTCCGGGGCCCTTTCTTTTGTTTTTACATACACATCGGTCTCATCTGTCCTTGGCTGCCGTCTCATATGATTTAATTATTTTAAGTAAATGCATCTTCTTCTCTTTCACTATGCACTAAGCTAATAATCATAAATTACTGGAATCACTAACGTTTTTTCCCCACATGTTACTGTTGGACCGTTGTTGAGACTTTGTTTATGTATAATTTTATTTTCCCAACCCTAAAATGATGTCCCGATCCAGTTTAGATCTTTCCCACTCTTGCAGTCACTGACTATAGTGTCAAACTATTCTTCTGACCGCACGTCTCTCCTGAACTGAGTGGCCAATCTGACCAATCACGTCATGACATATTCAATCTTATGAAGACTACTTTTATTTTGTTACAGCTACCTGTCCAGTAATCAAATTGTAAAAACCTACAATATGTTTATGTGTTTATACCAGTAGGACACTTGCAATGGATGGTTATTAAAATACAGCGGAAGCCGCCTTACATGGATAAACTGTCATGCTCACACTTTCCAGTAATATGTCTCTGTTGTGCAGATTGAATCAAGTTTGTGATGGTTTTTAACTAATTGCAACCAGTTGCAGGCACCTGACCTGTCCTTGTATTGCTGAGACTGATTAATTACACCCTAACATGCAGAGATGGGTGATAATATACCTCTCTCCTGCTTTAGACATGAAAAAAAAGGCAACTATATATCTTAGGGGCATATTCAATTAGCTTTCCCATTCGCGGTAACATCACGTTACTGTGAAAAGTGCGCAGTATCGACAGTAATACGGTACCGCTATAACGCAGATTTTCATGATCACGCTACAAATGTTTTACTAACTTCTGAAAAAAACCACTTTAATTGCAGTTTAAGCAAAGTATATTCACATAATCTGTCATTATTTTGTTAGCATAAGAATTCCTAATGCCCTCGTTTACACCAAGGTCGACCTGTCCGTGTGTCCAGGGCACGTGAGGCGATTACACTGACACTGTGGTGTGTAACAAAATCTCTAATCTGCATCGCTTGGATTCCGGCCCACGTTTGTTATGTGTCTGATGTCACTGATTCATGTTACTCTAAGCAGTTTCTTAGGAGTATACTATGATAATTACCCTAATCACTGTGATTAACAGCGTGCATTTATAGTAATTCAGCTGTAGGGAAATAGTGTATTGTGCAATGATTACTAATTCTGTTCCACGGTGAATGAGATGAATGTCTCATTAACCCAAATACACCCAAGAAAGGGAAGGAAGAGGGAGACGTATATAAACCTTATTATGTTGTAGTAATGTGAATGCTGGAAAAATACAGTTAGATAATATTTATTGGAAGTCTATAGGGGGGGATTCAATTCTGAGTGATGTGCTACCAGAACGGTCCAAAGGCAGTCCGCGGGGATGTTACATCGTGGAGTTTTCCTCGTACGCCATAGAAGTGGGCAGGAATCGTGTACCATAGTTACCCGATAATGAGCGCAACCAGTCAATGCTAAGAATTGAAATTCTTTAGATGCTAGCGGCATGCAAATTACATCCAAAGATTATTCAGGCTCTATGTGTGTGTGTGTGTATGTATGTATATATATATATTGTATTGTCTACTGTAACTCATCAGATTTCCATGACCATATAAAGGCCTGCAACCTACTCCATAACTTCAGATTATTAATATTACCATTTATTTATATAGCGCCACTAATTCTGCAGCGCTGTACAGAGAACTCGCTAACATCAGTCCCTGCCACATTGGAGCTTACAGTCTAAATCCCCTAACATACGTACACACACACACAGACTAGGGTCAATTTGTTAGCAGCCAATTAACCTACCAGTATGCTTTTTGGAGTGTGGGAGGAAACCGGAGCACCCGGAGGAAACTCACGCAAACACGGGGAGAACATACAAACTCCACACAGATAAGGCCATGGTCGGGAATTGAACTCATGACCCCAGTGCTGTAAGGCAGAAGTGCTAACCACTGAGCCACCGTGCTGCCAGATCTACTTATAATTTACATTAAGTGCTATATTACTGCAGATATAAACTTCTGTAAACATTATTTGTCTAAATGGCATTTATTTATGCTGTAAGTTTGTTACTTTTGGTTTTAGTAAAGATCACTAAGAAGGTTGCAAAATATTCAGTTGAGGTGGACTTCACTTAGTTCAGCACCAAATGGCCACTAACCATTGCTTAACCTGCCTTAGGATGCAGTTATGGGGACAGTTCACGTAACCCAGAAGCAGAGTCCAGACAAGGAAAATGAAGGCGTATCATCGTAGGGTACTGGCATTGTTGCACAGGTCAGGGCAGGTGGCACAGCTGGGTCACGGTGTCAATGCCAGAGCTAGACATCTGAGCACAGTACCCTGTGCAGATACGGTCACCGAGAACCTGGATAAGGTACTGGTCACTGGGAAGGAACATTTTAAGTAGAGAGTTGTGACAGGATGGACAGCCTATGCCAACCTGTCTTTTGTTGCTGGGAACCGGCTGGGCTTACTTTGCAACCGTTCCCTTTAGTTATCCTAAATACGCCCTCTTGCCGCAGTAGGAGGGGCTTACACGTGCTGCCACCACTGGACTCCTTACCGGCATCCAGTACCAGGTTTCTTCTGGGTAACTGACGCTGCTAGTGTACCCTGTTACTGGTGTACCTGGGCTGGTACTCCTGACATCTTACTATGGATCAGGGAAGCTGTGGATGAACTCCCCCCCCCCCCCCCCCCGGCCTATCACACAGACCAGGGCTGCATGGGTAACAGGCTGAAAAAGCTTGGGTCCAAACCTCAGAGACAGCCGGAGAACGGATTAGATTTAGGGTCTAATATGCAGGTCACAGGTATACAGCAATACTGACGTTTTCAAGCAGGTCTTTGAAGCAAGATGTTTATTTGCTCTCACTGGTTAAAGGTACCAGTGATCAGGTCAGTTGAAATCAGAAGAACAAGTTTCCAATACAAGCTAGTGCTTTTTATACAGTTCAGACACAGGCTATTTTTAGCATCAGGATATAACCTGTTTACACAAACATGGATTTACATACATTACAAAGCCAACAATATTTACACTTGGCTATGAAATTCTTAAAAACCTTGCTGTGATATCCTGCATCTTATTTCCGAGGCAGGAGACCCACTAGCAAGTCAAAAGGTCTAATTGGCATGAATACTTCAGACAGTCGCCGAATACACATACATATACATACATACATACATACACACACACACACATAGAAAAAGTACAAACCTCAAAACAAGCCATTTCCTCACATCACAATACACAAAAGGCTTTTTAAACAAAGACTCATCGTATCAGATATATACATCAGAAAAGACATTTGCTTTAGAAAGGTTAAACATAAAAAACAAATTTTCTACCCTGGTCTCATAAATTAAAGATTTCCCTTACCAATATACACAATATTAAAAATAAGTGCACTGGCAATTTATATAAATAAGCACCCTGCGCTATTTCCTTTAAATAAATTTATACCATAAGTTATTTATATGTGATCCAGTAACAGGAGTCTATAGTGGTTTGGCAGACCCGTGCCTACACATCTGGGGGCTCCAGGTAACTAGTTTGTATGTGACCCCCCTCCCGGGACTGTATTTGCAGCGGCATGCCAATGTAATGGGTAACAGTACACTAGGGACACGACCACATTCTCTGAAGTACTAGACTGCCCCAAGCTCTACTCCCCTAAAGACAACCCCTGCATTGCACATGCACCAGTGGCAAAGGCGCACAGCTTACCATGATAACCTGTCTACAGATAGTAGCCTGCTTCCCTCATCCACTCCTATTTACAGGGCCCTGCACTGTGAAGACAAGCACCTAGTCTATACACATGCTTTATTACACCATCCAGAAAGAAAACTGCTTTTTAGCTGCCAAAGATCCAAGCAGTCAGCACTCAAACCGCAAGAACTCTTATATAATGCACACCAGTGGCTGTCCAAATGCCCCCAGGGGACCTTGAGCAGAAATACAGGTTCCAAACCTGAACAATATTATATGGAGACGCAGTAGTCACTTTGCAGATGTGTCACAAAAGTATGAATGACATTCTCAGAAGCCATACCACATCTGAAGCCACACAGTTGCTATAAGTCGATTATGACACAGAGGGCCTGATGCTGAGTTGGGTGCATGCTGGGCATAATTTAGACTAAAAAAAAGCTGTCTGTAAAAGTAGCGTATTTACACCCATATGCTGAGCTGGAAGTATCTCAAGATTCGTACGTCAGTCAGGCTTAAATACACCCACATATGTATACACACAAGCAGGTTAAGAGCAACAGAAAAGTTTGCTAACATTTGTTTTGATAGTGAAAACACATTGGCAATTAGGCTTGATATAACACAGCAGTTTTATTATTCTTTCTTGCGTGCAAGAAATATGCTAACAAAGTCCTATAATATAGGCACGATCAATGCAGAAACAACCTATCGGCGTCAGAGGTGAATTTGCAATCAGCCAATCAAAAGCCGGTAGCCAATGCTGGTGACTGTCGTCATCATTGTCTGCGAGAATTTGCACCTGCCCTCTACCTGGCCTTACTGTAATCGGCCTACGTCAGACCGCCACTTCCCTCTCCCGCGATGCCTCTCTAGTCCTAATTGTCAAATGTATTAATTCAGCACTTACACCAGCACTGTAGCTGGTGCAAGTGATATGGCAGAAAATCACGTACCTGAGAGATGCCAAAGCTTGAATCGGACGCAGTGCGATTTTACACAAAATACGGCACGTATCACCATTTCCGTTCCTTAATGAATCAGGCCCCGTATGTCCTTGATAATCCCATATGTTTTCTCCAGTCATTAAATAAGTTATATAGTGATGAGGTTCTCTCCTATGTTTTTTTTTCTGCAGTTTCCCTATGACTATGCCCTTGATCAAACCAGCCCCGACCTCTAAGAAACAGAAAAAGGAATGTTACAATTTCTACAGAAACCTGTAACCCCTTCAGAACAGCTTCCAGAACAAGTGTAATATCTCTATATCTGACTAGTGGTCCCAGAGCGAGTGTGTCGGTCACTCCAGCACGGCTGCTTGGTGGCTAAGTGGTTAGCACTTCTGCCTCACAACGGTGGGGTCTCGAGTTCAATTCCCGACCATGGCCTTATCTGTGTGGAGTTTGTATGTTCTCCCCGTGTATGCGTAGGTTTCCTCCGGGTGCTCCGGTTTCCTCCCACACTCCGAAAAACATACTAGTAGGTAAATTGGCTGCTATTAAAATTGACCCTAGTCTCTGTGTGTGTGTTAGGGAATTTAGACTGTAAGCTCCAATGGGGCAGGGACTGATGTGAGTGAGTTCTCTGTACAGCGCTGCGAAATCAGTGGCGCTATATAAATAAATGGTGATGATGATGTACAAGGACTGGAACATGCGCAGCAATCTGCTTGGTTTTACACACTATGCTGGATGCAGAAAGACAACAGTCACAAATACATTATGGTTAAGGCTGTGGCATTATACGTGGTGCCTATAGTCGTTCTAGCTGCACAGGAACTAGTGGTTTCCACTTAAACAGGCCAGTAAGGAAAAGAGAAGTTGCACAAAGAGGAATTTCTAAGCTTGACAAATGGTTCTCGTTCTATACTGTACTTGTAACAGTGACCCCGGCACGCTTTATAGAGTAGAAACCACAGCACTGAATAAAGTCCACAGATAAGACAGTAAGGATTGTAGCAGTACAATATATATAAACACTGTAAGTAACCAATTAGCCATATACTACAAAACACTCCAATGATACTTCCCCTTTGTCACGGAATTATAACTATCTTGTGCTGGATTATACATTATAATAGTCTGGAAAGTGACTGGCCACACAGTCAAAAGTAAAAGAAGAGTGGACTGTAAATTGTTAATTTGTATTCTACTTGTTTAGATGGTTATGCTTGGATACTCAGATGGTATTTCACTACGACATTAAAACTGTCTATGGTTGACACTGGCAACTAGCAGCTCGTCAGCCGTTGTGGAACTACAAGTCCCAGCATGACCCCGCTTCCAGAGCATCTGGGGGAGACGCAGCTTGCCTAATGCTGGTGAACGATAATGGATACAAGTGTTATGAATATGAGTCAGAGCGAGACTCACCAAGCAGAGGATTTATTCTCCATTCTAGAAAGTTACAAAAAACAACGTGCAAAGATGTATAACGTTGTTCCCCATCATCTCACCTTGTTCACCTCTTCCAACCTCGTCTCCTGTTGAGCTTTCAGGATGCCAAAAGCTTTTCCTCCTAGATAATCATTGACAAAACAGATAAAATATAATTACTTGTCATCAAGAAAATATGACTTTTTATTCTAGTAGTTAAAAGGCTTTAGTTGGGTGTAAGAGAGAACATATAGTAATTGATAATAAATAGGTCTGACAGACTGTGATTTTTCTGCAGTGTAATTCTCACCTGCTGAAATCCATCTGTTCTTTGTACTTTGACTAGTTAGGAAGTAATAGGACAGTCTAGAAAGTTGCTTTTACCTTGAGTTCTGTTGTTGGATGTCATGGTGAGTTCTGTGTCTGATTATACTGCCTTCAAGAGATTAGCTTGTGAGCTGCTAGATGCAGATTCTTGTTTCAATCTCCTGGCTCTATAGCAGATGGCTACGGGAAGCGCCTGACATTGGTTGTTTTAAGCAGCCCACAGACGCAAGCTCAACCCTTTTGCTATCTTAATTATAGCATTGTTCCCTTGGCATTAACACAGCTCCCCCTGCTGGCAAAATTAAGAAATGCAACTGACTGGGCAAGGCATTCCATTGACTGATACAACAAATGATATTTCTAGCGTAGCGTGATATATAAGATCTATAAACTTCACAGTCAGTGACATAAAGAAAAACCTGCAGATCCACCACCGTTTTTGTTCCACAGATAAAGCATGATAAAAATGAGTTTAGCAAAAAGCAAATTTGCAAGGTGCAGAACTTTAGAGAATATATCAATAGGACGCTAAGATGACTCAGTGGGTGAGGGGGTTTTATATATATTACAATGAGCATGGGTATATGTTCTTGTCGTTTATTGTAATAGTTTGAGTATGAAGCTTGTTGTATGTATTAATATGTAGAATGGATATTAAAGACATTTGATTGTTTTAGTGCATCATAAGCATGAACCCTACAATATAGCAAGGGCGCTGGGGGAGCGCACCTGCTATAGACCTGCCAAACGCGCTCTGTCCTTGGTGCCGTCACTTCTTGGGGCCCTTGCCTAGGATGTGCTCACAGCTTTGGCTAAAGCCGTTCTGCATGGGCGACCTAGGAGTGTGAGGGTATGGACCAATAGGAAGCTATTTATAGGCTCAGTCACTACCCCTGCCCAGTAACCGTTTCAGATGAGGCCATAGATGGGACCAAAGGCAGGACCATACCTCTCTTGGTCCCTTTGGTCCTGCCACCCCTATCAAAGCCCCATTTGAAGACATTTCCTAATATATCAACCGCAGATCAATAAGTAGTATCCTAAAACAGATTGAGTGCCCAATAATTGCAGTGAAATGAAAGAAAAGTTCATTTTGACTTAAGGGAGGGACCTGAGCGCCAACAGCATGGTCATCTCTGAAAGCCACAGAGATATCCATCCCACAAAGGTATAAAGCAAAATTTTAAATTATTATTTAAAGTAGGAGATACAGGTATGATGGGGGAGTGGGATGCAGTGAGAGTTACTTTCTTTTACATTGGTGAGGGGTCAGCCTTTGTAGGGTTAGAAACATAAGAGGCCGCTCCTGATTGGCTGCCCGACTATTGGCTAGCTTTAATACAGAGGCACCAAGAAGGGGACTGCCACCAGCCCTGGGATCCATTCCAAACTAGGATACTATATGCATGGTGTCTGTAAGTGTGTGTTTTCTCTCCATGGTCCACAGACATACTGGTAGGTTAACTAGCAGTGGTGTGGCTGTGAGACCCAGTGGTAGGGAAATTAAATGATAAACTCCAATGATGCAGGGGGTGATGTGTCTAAATAAAGTTACCAGATTTAAAGCACTGAATAATATGCTGCCTTTATATAAATAAAGGATAATCGTAGCCTTTGAGTGGAAGTTAGCCAAGCTGTTGCTGATTATCCAATAGGCTGACTAGTCTGCAGCCTAGGGCTCAAGGCTTTTGGGGACGCCACAGAATATTGACATGGAGAGGTATAAACTGAAATTCATAAACTATAATGGAATAGTAGTTCTCTAAAATAAAAATAAAACATGAAACATGAAAAAAAATAATGTAGTAAGATTCTAATCTTGATGTATTCCCATGGTAACGGCTGAAGACAATGAGCTATCCTGGAGCAGGCGCTTGAGGTTCAGTGAGTAGAGACGAGGATGGCAACATGTGCGGTGGAGCTGAATTTAGAAAATAAGGGGATATAAACATTGGGGGGGGGGGTGAAGGAAGGCGGATTTTAAATTAAGGACAAGTTTGTTTTCACCTACTGAACATGAGCCTGGCGTGGAAGGTGAGGTGGCGCTACAGTTGTACTAGCCTAGGGCGGCCTGAACCCTTAATCGGGCCGTGTAGCCAAGGCAAGCTGAGGATCTCGAAAAAAGTCTTTGATAAATACAGCTTCCCCCACCAGAGACTTCAATACTAGTCTGTGCTTGAGAACGAGTATCTGAAAACAACATCCATGGGGTGCCTATCCTGCTGAATCAGCCCCCAGTTTATAACTGCATTGTCAATGTTCTGTGTTTAGCAGAATGTCCATGAACAACTGCTTAACAGTGTGTCCTGGAGTTCTCTAATCTACATTCTGTTGCTGCAGTCCATGAATCAGGTGTGACTCACAGATCCATCACTGACTCCTAACAGCTGACTTCTCATCTGTGCTGAAGATGACAATGAGCGGTGAGGTGTCCTGACGGCATGTTTAATCTGACGAATTTAGGATTAGTGAGCAGCTGTTTCTGTATATTTTAATGCAAGACCGAGGTCACATTTAGAGAATGGATTACAGGACACAGATTGTTGTTTGCAAGAGGTGCTTTAATTGAAGATGCTTTAGAGATTGTGTAGCGTATATATCCCAGGTCACCATACAGAGGGGAAGGATTAAGGCATCCGTCCAATAACAGCATAACCTCTAATTTTCAAGTAAATATAATTTGTGTATACAGGACTGACAGGCAGGAGGAGAGGGTGTAGGAGATTTTGGGAGAGAGGATGCACAGAGGTGACCACGGCATAGAGATATGTTAAGGGGCAGGGAGAAGATAGGTGGTTTTGTAGAGAGGTCAGATAGTGGCACACAGATGTGAGGATCAGGTAAGAGATTGTTACAGGTGTGTGGTAATAGGTGTATAAACCTTATGAAAGAGACGTATAGAAGGTGTGTTGCCTAGATGCGGATCTGAACACTTCTTGCCAACTCTGCACAAAAAAATGGCAAAATCTATAGCCAATATCGGCTAACAACCAGGCAGTGACAGAACTACCATTGGTGCGGCAGGTGCTGGTCATGGGACCTGTTGCATGACAGATGCAGAGGGTTGGGGGCCCCAGTTCCCTCCCCCTAGCCTCCCTGCTGCGGTGCCCCCAGCTGACTAGTTCTGTCTCTGCAGCCAGCTACCAATTCACCTGGTACTCCGGCCCAGATATGTTGGTTATAGCTGGTAACACTTGTTTAAAATGCCTGTTGAAATGTTATTACAGATAGGTGTCTCTTTCTTTGATTAAATGTATTGTTTTAAGACCAGGCCTACCAACATCACTTTTCACTGGGTCCTAATCTCAGGATAATGTATATGTCAGGCGGCGATCTGCACTGTCTCTAGGTGGGAGAGGCGGTCACCTGTCTCTGCCAATCGGATGCTTCCTCCCACTTCTGGGTTGCCCCGCGCATGCGCGGTCCCTGTCGCATCCCGTTGCTAGGCAATAGGACGTCTGCTTTTCCGCTCGGTCAGGATTTTGTTTTGTACCTTGCCTCTTGCCCCAGTTTCCTGACATTTGGCCTGCCTCTGACTATTCTCAGGATTTCCCTTTGGTACCTTGCAGCCCGTTGGTTCTGACCCAGTTTGATTGACTACGTTATTGTTGACTCTATTGCTATGCTGGCTGCCGACTTGGAGAACCACAACCTGCACACCCTCTTGCAGCGAAGCCCAAACTTGCAGGGGTAGCTGGTGAATACTGGGCATGCGTTAGACTCCGCGCCTCCTTGTTCAGCTGCGCTAATACCAGCTAGTAATCCGAACGTGACAGTATAACCCAGTGCTAATATCTATGGTTACACATTACCTTGAGGAGTCGGCTAAAGCACCCAATAAAATGTGGTGTTTGTGGGCCTGACCATTACAACTCTTTCATCCGGCACAATTGAAACCAATGCTGTTTGGAAACGTGTTGCTGTATGTATTTTATCTATTTTTATCTCATTTATGGTCTGATTTAAGGCTCTATTTATGGGCCCATGGCATATGTACAGACCAGGGCCCCAGATCTTCACATGTAGGGCCATGGCATATATACAGACCTGGGCCCCAGATCTTCACATGTAGGGCCCATGGCATATGTACAAACCAGGGCCCCAGATCTTCACATGTAGGGCCCATGGCATATGTACAGACCAGGGCCCCAGATCATCACATGTAGGGCCCATGGCATATGTACAGACCAGGGCTGCACTGTGAAATCAGACTGCACATGGTGGCATACCTCCCAACATGGCTGTCCCTGGCAGCGAGGCAGGAGGCGTGGCCACATCATGATGGGGGTGTGGCCACAGCAGATACCTGAAAATAAAAGTAGGGAAATATTTAAATATATATTTTGAATGTCAGAAAGCACTCTTTAAATGACCACTAAACCAAATCATTTTACACTCACAAGTGTGTGTGTGTGTGTGTGTGTGTGTGTGTGTGTGTGTATGTGTGTATATATAGTATATATATATATATATATATATATATATATATATATATAAATATAATTTTTTTTTTTATTTTTTTTTAAATAGGATTTAAGAGCTGTGATCCACAAAGCAGGGATAGGGGCGTCTGTCCCCCAGCTGAATCCATAGTGGGCTACCTTGGCCTGGGTCACTGGGCCACCCAGGGCCGTCTTTCCCATTGGGCACGCTGGGCAGGTGCCCGGGGGCCCTGCAGCCCAGGGGGGCCCTCCGGAGGCAGAAAAAAAAAAACCTGCAAAAAAAGAAGAAAATACTTACCGTGCTGTCAGCTGGCGATCCGGCTCCCTCACTGGTCTCCTCCTCCGTCGCGCTGGCAGTGCATGTCGAGCGTGACGTCATCACGCCCACCCGACATCCATTGCGGAGCGTGACGGAGGAGGAGACCAGGGAGGGAGCCGGACGCCAGCTGACAGCACGGTAAGTATTTTCTTCTTTTTTTGCAGGTTTTTTTTTTTTTCTGCCTCCGGAGGGCCCCCCCTTTTTTTTTTTTTGTATATATAGGGGCCCCGGAGCACTGCTGTGCCCGGGGGCCCAAGAGGTTCTTAAGAGGGCCCTGGGGCCACCTGCATTTTTGTTTTCCTTTAAAACCTGTCTAATAGGCTGCTGAGTCAAGTCTTTCCCCCTGGGCTAAAATATGCCAGCCCTCCCCTGCCATAAAGTATTTGATTCTGAAAACCTCTTTCTTTTCTGCCACAAGAGATGGCAGAAAATAAGTGTTACTGTATACTTTAAATTAATGAGAGCTTCTTTTAGTTTTACCTTCCAGATGTGCATCAAAGGGGCTGTAGACGATTTCTCACTTCTCCAGCTTACTGAAGCTCCCTCTTATGATCAGGCCGTGGCTGCTATCCTGGTAACCAAAAGGAAGCCCATGATTGGTTAGCAGTGTAGTCTGCTTCCTATGCTGCTGTTTCCATGACAGCAGCCGAAGATTGATTAGTAGAGAGAGCTTCAGTAAGCCGGAAGAGGTGAGAAAGGTTCTGGTTCATGTGGGCCCAAACATGTCTAGTTACGCCTCTGCAGCCAAACCTACAGCCCAGCCAACTCCAATGTAACCAAGTGTAAAGGGGGAGAAGAGCTAGTCTAACATGTAGCCAGTTAGAACATCTAAATAATAGCAACATAGAGCACCCTCAAAGTGTTTTGGGTAGAGGGGAGGTGGTTAGGGATGGCCAAGCACTTCAGAAGGAATGAATGTGATATAACCACACATTATGCAGACACGTCACCAGTGGTCCTCTTTAGAGATGCGTACACAAACGAGATGTGAGTCTAGGAGTGCAGGGAGATAGGTTGTGTCCACTCTACATGGACCCACACAGACAAAAAATGTCTTGGCCCTTGGCTGCCACAGGGTGATAGCATGTACCAATAAGGAGGCACAAGACGGGAGCTTGCAGTTTCCTATTCATGTACATCGTCATTAAACCCAGGTAGCACGTGGCACCCACGGAGATCCTCAGTGAAAATCTTTGACAAGGGTGCCACCACAAGCCACTTGCCCGGGACAGGCCACAAATCACAATATGACTCTGATTTGATCTATAGGTGATTATCATTGACCAATGTGTCCCAATGTCAATAATTTAAATGTTGGGGGGGGGGGGGGGGGCATATAGATTTGTTACAAGATATATTTACAGACTGGATCTGTTTAGGCTCATTTTCAATGTTATTTGGGTAAGGGGGAGTTGAAAAAAGAAGGTTTCCTTTAAAAGACTAGTCATATAGTCCCCTTTTACTGCTCAGAACACAGATTGAGGAGGGAACAGGAAGAGGGATAAGGCAGACCGCCAAAAAACATGAGGCTATCACTCAAGGGGGCTGGATGTTTCGAGTTCACCTCCACCCAACAGATGTTCAAATGCCACTTCTAGGACCCAAAACCGTTGTGCAGCGCAAGCTGACACTTCCTCTGTGCCTGTAAACAGCCAGGCAGCCTGCAGCTATTCATTCGTTCTCTCTTACATTGCCTCTGCAGACTCTTCTCCGGCACACACAAAATATATGACCTCAAATTGGGAGTTAACCCGAAACGCAAAAGGAGAAGTTCTAAGAGCAGAATAAGAAAAATCCAACGAGCTGGGAAGCAGGTTCACACCGTGGCTGTAAATATTACAAATGCTATGTGTGAAGCGCAAGGAAATAGAGGGGCGAATGGCAGAGAACATTATTTTAAAATATTTAACAAGAGCCAAAGTGCCAAATACTGATCCTGTTGTAAATTGCACCATTAAATAGATCAACTTGCCGCATGGTCTACAAAATACACTTTCGATAATAACTTCATCCTCCCGTAGGACAGCAGGTACTTCGACGTCATCTATCTTGTGTGCACCACCCTCTATAAAAGCTTTCACTTAATTTTTCTATAAAAGTTTAGAAACATATGGGTATAACAAATATTCAGGCTGGGAAAATGTATTATTTGCATTCTTTATTATTAAGTCAGAGCTGCCACATTGAGGAATCATCTATAGACACTAATGGAACAGGGTCCTCAGTGGTGGCAAACAGACTCGTTTGCAAAGCATTCTGGGTAAGTGCCAGACAACAACTTGGTTGTGCATGGGTGCGCCAAGGTGTTCACCCAACGCAACCCGACTCTTTCAGGAGATGCCTACACAAAATAGAACTAAGTCTAGGTGTTCAGGGAATTTGTTTGTGGGGGCCCCTGTTGTGTGGACACAACTTAAGAATGGCCTGATCCTCCCGCTACAAAACATTGGCCAAAAAAGCCAGGGAATGGTGTGACGGCGTGTAACGATAAGAAGGCTCATGCAGGGAGCTTGTTGCTTATTGCTATTGGTGCTCTTTGGTACTAGTCCCAAGCTGCCCTCATCACCCATGGACAAGCTGTGGCAATGGGCCACAAACCTTAATCTGGTCCTGATTGGATCTCTAGGTACCGGAGTGAAGGAAGGACAATATAGGTCTGCCTCACTCAGCCAATCCCTGGGCTGTATTTACCATATAGGATACCTAAGCACATGCGTAAGACAGCACGGGGAGCAGATGGTTTTATATTCATTTTAGTTATTGTATTATTTTATTTATTTTGTATCTGATTATTTTATAGCATCAAACAAATGAGTTTTGTTTCTGCTCCACTTATGTATTTGATACATTCTCCACTTGGGCTACATTGTATCATAGTAAAGATAGCAGGGCATGACTTGTGCTTAATATCTGGAGGTTAGGCATCTAAAGTATCCCTTCTGGTATTTGGGACGCTTCTATTGATAGAACCTAGTTCTAGTTGCAGGGCTGGTTAACATTATTTGTGGGTTTAAGGGATAGGCACACTGGGTTTCATCATAATAATGTTATTCAGCCTTAGTCGAATAGGTAGCACGGTGGCTCAGTGGTTAGCACTTCTGCCTCACAGCACTGGGATCATGAGTTCAATTCCCGACCATGGTCTTATCTGTGTGGAGTTTGTATGTTCTCCCCGTGTTTGCGTGGGTTTCCTCCCACACTCCAAAAACATACTGGTAGGTTAATTGGCTGCTATCAAAATTGACCTTAGTCTCTCTCTCTCTCTCTGTCTGTGTGTGTGTGTTAGGGAATTTAGACTGTAAGCTCCAATGGGGCAGGGACTGATGTGAGCGAGTTCTCTGTACAGCGCTGCGGAATTAGTGGCGCTATATAAATAGTGATGATGATGGTTTTAGTTTGTCATTTGGCTTTTCAATATCAGCCTCACTGTCACCTGTTCAGTCAGAGACAATAGAAGGGAAGAGCATCACTACACTGCTAATACGAAACTAACCAACTTTCGTCAACAAGATATCCCATTACACATAGGAAAGTTATATATATTAGTTGTGGCTAGAACTCTGGTGAGCCATATTTAAACATAGAATGTGGGATGGGTTTTCATAAAATATGACAGCATGCAGTGAGCCACTTCTCTATTATTTTTTTTCTACAACAGATCAATTGAGATATATAAAGAAAGTTATACTGGTGCACGTCACACTCTAATACATTATGTAAAAATTGTGTTTTTTTTTAACTTTTACACGTGTACTATTTTATAAAAAAACAAAACACAAAACGTACAAATAAAAATGAATAAAGGTTATGTAGGTCCAAGATTTAAATGTTTTGCAAGTAAACAAATGCGTATCTGACAAATGAAATGAATAAAGAGTGTCTACTGCATGCAGTATACTGCTAATCTGTACGACGACATCCCAGGAACGCAGAGCTGGGCTCTCTGGCTACTAAATAGATTTAGGATTTAGTGTCAGCTCTCATGAGATGTTGTACTGCTGATATAGACACCTCTCTGATAGGAGGTGGGGGCGAGGGGGGGTTTCGCCACCTGTTCTACAGTCTGCGAGCCACATCCATTGTCTCATGTGTCAGCGAGATTTGCTAAAATGCAGAGCTTACAGGAGACTTCTAACACTGTATCTTCCATGGGACCTGGATGATGAGAATGGCTGCGTAAAGTATTTTTAATTAATTTCTTTTATTTTAATTGAAGGGGTCCCTCAGCAGGGACCCCCTATCTAAGGACCAGTTAGGATCCCCCTGTTAAAATCAGGACTCCACAAACAAAGGCCCAGTTTGCAGAACATTCCATAGTGTAGCATAATGTTTGCACTGTCGATCTACTACTGTGTCTTTGCTAACACCACTTTCCTAAATCTCTAGGGGGTAAATGTATCAAACGGGGGTTTTGTTAAGTCGCTGATTTGAGCATTTTTACAGGCGGGTTTTAAACCACCCAATGTATTAAAGGCAAAGCCGCTGATATACTGCCCGAAAACTGCAGATTCATTCAGAAAACCGTTCAACATCACCGTCCCGATTTTTAACCTTCATTACATACAAACCACCAAAAAAACAGCCAAAACAAATAAGGCATCCATTTACAACAAAAGAGGAAGCACCATTTGACTTATGAATTACTGTGGCAAACATTATTTATTAAATTATGGGTAGAAAATTAATTTATGGGAAAAAAAATTATTGTTGATTTTTATATTATGGGAGCAATATGAATATATACTCATATTAAGGGGCAATAATATTTGATTGTCAACAGGGGCAATAATTGTTTACTATGGGGCAACATGTGCCAGCATGCATTTGTGCATATGTGCATGCTGGTACATGCCAATAATTATTGCCCCAGTTAGCAATCAAATATGATTCTATAATTATATATTCATATTGCCCCATAATATAAAGAAAAATAATATTGCCCCTTATTATAATGAACAATAAAAAGTACAGAGGAGGTTTATTATAAATTAATTTTGTCCGCATAATCATTAAATAATGATTGCAACAATAATTCATAAGCCAGTGGTGCCTCTTCTTATGTTAAGAACATGTTTGAGCTAACTAGCCTATCAGAAGCAGATATTAAAATAAGCTGTTTTTTCTCTGGCAGTTTTGACCAATGGTTTAGGTGTTTTTTAAAGGGCCGCACAATACGGCGGATTTAAAGTCAGCTCTGGAGGCATCCTATAGTAAATCTGGCAGTTTTGAGTAGGGATGTGCACCGGCCACTTTTGGTGTCTCGTGTTTTGTGTTTTGGATTCGGATTTGCTTGAGGTTTTGGGTCCGGATTTATTTTGAAAGAAACATAAAAAGTGCTAAAAAACAGTTTTGTGTTTTTTTTTTTTCACTCCTACGCTATTATTAACCTCAATAACAATCATTTCCACTAATTTCCAGTCTATTCTGAACACCTCACAATGTTGTTTTTAGGCCAAAAGGTTGCACCGAGGTAGCTTGAGCACATAATGCCAAAAAAAGAGGTACAAGATGGAATTGTTCTGGGCCCTCCCTCCCACCCCTCGAAGCGAGACTTGGACGACAGAGCCTCGTTTTCATTTTTTTGCCCGCCGGAAATATCCGAACAGTGCACGGATCCCGTTCGGATCCGCACTGTTCGGGTGGGCTCGGATTCCGCTAATATCAGCTCATCTCTAGTTTTGAGCACTAAATAGCCGGGAATTGACGGTGATGTATTTTAACTGCCACACATAGAGCCATTTGCTAAATTTACCCCTAGGTTTACAAGATTCTTAAACCCTCAAGGGGCATTTACCTAATAATAAGGCCTGCATCCTCTTTCAATTGTGATTTTGGTTGTCATGTAGATCAGCTGAAATCCTGGGGGGACTGTCAGAGAAGACAAGGCCACCCCCAACACTGAATCAATCCCCCGTTATCTTTGGCATTAATCTCCCAACATGAATACGTTTTCTTGCTGACAGTTTAAACCCGTTAATGTCAGAATAATGGCTCTGCGGTGAAGGCTACCTTGTCTCCTGTGTTCTGATCATTAACTACACCCTTGTCACTCATATTGTTTGCAAGGATCAATTACACTTACACCTTACTGAACATTTATATAGATATTTTTCATTTTAATTAGTACACTGGGACAGGACAATTTATATATAACAATGTGCAGATAAATCAGATTATCACAATTTTTTTTTTACAGAACAAAAAAAAAAAAAATATTGTTAGAATATGTCTTTCATAAAATATCTAACTTGGAATTTTTCCAGGAGCTGAATCCTTCTCCGGAGAATGTTTTCTCATTCCAGTCCCATGATTAAATGCCGAGGAATATTTTCTGGAATAGTCTGACTTTATTGATACCATATATGCATGCAGGTACATTTTTAGAAAATATATCACTGAAATTAGGGACACTGAGGTTTACTAGAGACCATTTTATCACTCGTAATATAGATTTTTCTTTTTTATGTGATTGACAAATGAAATCACCAACTAAATGCAAAAGTACCCCCATAAAAGTGTACGTTTTATAAAACTACAAGCCATAAATAATCTAGGAAGGGTTAGAATGACTTTCCTTCTCAGATACGCCAAGCAGTAAATTTTTCCTGGAAACGGTGTCTATATATTTCCCCCATAAATTATCAGCAGTTTTACTATTTAATGCACATTGCATCTTCCACAAGTCCATCTTGTGTTGAGGCTGATACTGCATATGTGTGGGATTATACTGTATGTCATACTTGCCAACTTTTCCTCGTTGGCTTCAGGGAGATCCCGGGGGAGGTGGGCCCCAACCCCCAAATGATTGTCACAATTTTGCCCAATTACAACAGGGGGCGGGGTCAAGATGATGTGATATTTGCATCATTATGCTCTGCCCCCACCACTTATCTATTTTGGAGGTGAGAACCGTGAGTTTGCCCTGCTCTCCCGGGAGTTCTCCCAGAAATGCTGGAGTCTTCCGGATATTCCGAGAGAGTAGGCAACTATGTGTTAAAGAAAAGCAGCTAATGAGTCTCTAGAGACTGAAGTGTCT